>NC_082689.1:115426672-115534172 GCF_949987515.2 Delphinus delphis | reverse complement strand
CCCTAACCCTAACCCTAACCCTAACCCTAACCCTAACCCTAACCCTAACCCTAACCCTAACCCTAACCCTAACCCTAACCCTAACCCTAACCCTAACCCTAACCCTAACCCTAACCCTAACCCTAACCCTAACCCTAACCCTAACCCCTAACCCTAACCCTAACCCTAACCCTAACCCTAACCCTAACCCTAACCCTAACCCTAACCCTAACCCTAACCCTAACCCTAACCCTAACCCTAACCCTAACCCTAACCCTAACCCTAACCCTAACCCTAACCCTAACCCTAACCCTAACCCTAACCCTAACCCTAACCCTAACCCTAACCCTAACCCTAACCCTAACCCTAACCCTAACCTAACCCTAACCCTAACCCTAACCCTAACCCTAACCCTAACCCTAACCCTAACCCTAACCCTAACCCTAACCCTAACCCTAACCCTAACCCTAACCCTAACCCTAACCCTAACCCTAACCCTAACCCTAACCCTAACCCTAACCCTAACCCTAACCCTAACCCTAACCCTAACCCTAACCCTAACCCTAACCCTAACCCTAACCCTAACCCTAACCCTAACCCTAACCCTAACCCTAACCCTAACCCTAACCCTAACCCTAACCCTAACCCTAACCCTAACCCTAACCCTAACCCTAACCCTAACCCTAACCCTAACCCTAACCCTAACCCTAACCCTAACCCTAACCCTAACCCTAACCCTAACCCTAACCCTAACCCTAACCCTAACCCTAACCCTAACCCTAACCCTAACCCTAACCCTAACCCTAACCCTAACCCTAACCCTAACCCTAACCCTAACCCTAACCCTAACCCTAACCCTAACCCTAACCCTAACCCTAACCCTAACCCTAACCCTAACCCTAACCCTAACCCTAACCCTAACCCTAACCCTAACCCTAACCCTAACCCTAACCCTAACCCTAACCCTAACCCTAACCCTAACCCTAACCCTAACCCTAACCCTAACCCTAACCCTAACCCTAACCCTAACCCTAACCCTAACCCTAACCCTAACCCTAACCCTAACCCTAACCCTAACCCTAACCCTAACCCTAACCCTAACCCTAACCCTAACCCTAACCCTAACCCTAACCCTAACCCTAACCCTAACCCTAACCCTAACCCTAACCCTAACCCTAACCCTAACCCTAACCCTAACCCTAACCCTAACCCTAACCCTAACCCTAACCCTAACCCTAACCCTAACCCTAACCCTAACCCTAACCCTAACCCTAACCCTAACCCTAACCCTAACCCTAACCCTAACCCTAACCCTAACCCTAACCCTAACCCTAACCCTAACCCTAACCCTAACCCTAACCCTAACCCTAACCCTAACCCTAACCCTAACCCTAACCCTAACCCTAACCCTAACCCTAACCCTAACCCTAACCCTAACCCTAACCCTAACCCTAACCCTAACCCTAACCCTAACCCTAACCCTAACCCTAACCCTAACCCTAACCCTAACCCTAACCCTAACCCTAACCCTAACCCTAACCCTAACCCTAACCCTAACCCTAACCCTAACCCTAACCCTAACCCTAACCCTAACCCTAACCCTAACCCTAACCCTAACCCTAACCCTAACCCTAACCCTAACCCTAACCCTAACCCTAACCCTAACCCTAACCCTAACCCTAACCCTAACCCTAACCCTAACCCTAACCCTAACCCTAACCCTAACCCTAACCCTAACCCTAACCCTAACCCTAACCCTAACCCTAACCCTAACCCTAACCCTAACCCTAACCCTAACCCTAACCCTAACCCTAACCCTAACCCTAACCCTAACCCTAACCCTAACCCTAACCCTAACCCTAACCCTAACCCTAACCCTAACCCTAACCCTAACCCTAACCCTAACCCTAACCCTAACCCTAACCCTAACCCTAACCCTAACCCTAACCCTAACCCTAACCCTAACCCTAACCCTAACCCTAACCCTAACCCTAACCCTAACCCTAACCCTAACCCTAACCCTAACCCTAACCCTAACCCTAACCCTAACCCTAACCCTAACCCTAACCCTAACCCTAACCCTAACCCTAACCCTAACCCTAACCCTAACCCTAACCCTAACCCTAACCCTAACCCTAACCCTAACCCTAACCCTAACCCTAACCCTAACCCTAACCCTAACCCTAACCCTAACCCTAACCCTAACCCTAACCCTAACCCTAACCCTAACCCTAACCCTAACCCTAACCCTAACCCTAACCCTAACCCTAACCCTAACCCTAACCCTAACCCTAACCCTAACCCTAACCCTAACCCTAACCCTAACCCTAACCCTAACCCTAACCCTAACCCTAACCCTAACCCTAACCCTAACCCTAACCCTAACCCTAACCCTAACCCTAACCCTAACCCTAACCCTAACCCTAACCCTAACCCTAACCCTAACCCTAACCCTAACCCTAACCCTAACCCTAACCCTAACCCTAACCCTAACCCTAACCCTAACCCTAACCCTAACCCTAACCCTAACCCTAACCCTAACCCTAACCCTAACCCTAACCCTAACCCTAACCCTAACCCTAACCCTAACCCTAACCCTAACCCTAACCCTAACCCTAACCCTAACCCTAACCCTAACCCTAACCCTAACCCTAACCCTAACCCTAACCCTAACCCTAACCCTAACCCTAACCCTAACCCTAACCCTAACCCTAACCCTAACCCTAACCCTAACCCTAACCCTAACCCTAACCCTAACCCTAACCCTAACCCTAACCCTAACCCTAACCCTAACCCTAACCCTAACCCTAACCCTAACCCTAACCCTAACCCTAACCCTAACCCTAACCCTAACCCTAACCCTAACCCTAACCCTAACCCTAACCCTAACCCTAACCCTAACCCTAACCCTAACCCTAACCCTAACCCTAACCCTAACCCTAACCCTAACCCTAACCCTAACCCTAACCCTAACCCTAACCCTAACCCTAACCCTAACCCTAACCCTAACCCTAACCCTAACCCTAACCCTAACCCTAACCCTAACCCTAACCCTAACCCTAACCCTAACCCTAACCCTAACCCTAACCCTAACCCTAACCCTAACCCTAACCCTAACCCTAACCCTAACCCTAACCCTAACCCTAACCCTAACCCTAACCCTAACCCTAACCCTAACCCTAACCCTAACCCTAACCCTAACCCTAACCCTAACCCTAACCCTAACCCTAACCCTAACCCTAACCCTAACCCTAACCCTAACCCTAACCCTAACCCTAACCCTAACCCTAACCCTAACCCTAACCCTAACCCTAACCCTAACCCTAACCCTAACCCTAACCCTAACCCTAACCCTAACCCTAACCCTAACCCTAACCCTAACCCTAACCCTAACCCTAACCCTAACCCTAACCCTAACCCTAACCCTAACCCTAACCCTAACCCTAACCCTAACCCTAACCCTAACCCTAACCCTAACCCTAACCCTAACCCTAACCCTAACCCTAACCCTAACCCTAACCCTAACCCTAACCCTAACCCTAACCCTAACCCTAACCCTAACCCTAACCCTAACCCTAACCCTAACCCTAACCCTAACCCTAACCCTAACCCTAACCCTAACCCTAACCCTAACCCTAACCCTAACCCTAACCCTAACCCTAACCCTAACCCTAACCCTAACCCTAACCCTAACCCTAACCCTAACCCTAACCCTAACCCTAACCCTAACCCTAACCCTAACCCTAACCCTAACCCTAACCCTAACCCTAACCCTAACCCTAACCCTAACCCTAACCCTAACCCTAACCCTAACCCTAACCCTAACCCTAACCCTAACCCTAACCCTAACCCTAACCCTAACCCTAACCCTAACCCTAACCCTAACCCTAACCCTAACCCTAACCCTAACCCTAACCCTAACCCTAACCCTAACCCTAACCCTAACCCTAACCCTAACCCTAACCCTAACCCTAACCCTAACCCTAACCCTAACCCTAACCCTAACCCTAACCCTAACCCTAACCCTAACCCTAACCCTAACCCTAACCCTAACCCTAACCCTAACCCTAACCCTAACCCTAACCCTAACCCTAACCCTAACCCTAACCCTAACCCTAACCCTAACCCTAACCCTAACCCTAACCCTAACCCTAACCCTAACCCTAACCCTAACCCTAACCCTAACCCTAACCCTAACCCTAACCCTAACCCTAACCCTAACCCTAACCCTAACCCTAACCCTAACCCTAACCCTAACCCTAACCCTAACCCTAACCCTAACCCTAACCCTAACCCTAACCCTAACCCTAACCCTAACCCTAACCCTAACCCTAACCCTAACCCTAACCCTAACCCTAACCCTAACCCTAACCCTAACCCTAACCCTAACCCTAACCCTAACCCTAACCCTAACCCTAACCCTAACCCTAACCCTAACCCTAACCCTAACCCTAACCCTAACCCTAACCCTAACCCTAACCCTAACCCTAACCCTAACCCTAACCCTAACCCTAACCCTAACCCTAACCCTAACCCTAACCCTAACCCTAACCCTAACCCTAACCCTAACCCTAACCCTAACCCTAACCCTAACCCTAACCCTAACCCTAACCCTAACCCTAACCCTAACCCTAACCCTAACCCTAACCCTAACCCTAACCCTAACCCTAACCCTAACCCTAACCCTAACCCTAACCCTAACCCTAACCCTAACCCTAACCCTAACCCTAACCCTAACCCTAACCCTAACCCTAACCCTAACCCTAACCCTAACCCTAACCCTAACCCTAACCCTAACCCTAACCCTAACCCTAACCCTAACCCTAACCCTAACCCTAACCCTAACCCTAACCCTAACCCTAACCCTAACCCTAACCCTAACCCTAACCCTAACCCTAACCCTAACCCTAACCCTAACCCTAACCCTAACCCTAACCCTAACCCTAACCCTAACCCTAACCCTAACCCTAACCCTAACCCTAACCCTAACCCTAACCCTAACCCTAACCCTAACCCTAACCCTAACCCTAACCCTAACCCTAACCCTAACCCTAACCCTAACCCTAACCCTAACCCTAACCCTAACCCTAACCCTAACCCTAACCCTAACCCTAACCCTAACCCTAACCCTAACCCTAACCCTAACCCTAACCCTAACCCTAACCCTAACCCTAACCCTAACCCTAACCCTAACCCTAACCCTAACCCTAACCCTAACCCTAACCCTAACCCTAACCCTAACCCTAACCCTAACCCTAACCCTAACCCTAACCCTAACCCTAACCCTAACCCTAACCCTAACCCTAACCCTAACCCTAACCCTAACCCTAACCCTAACCCTAACCCTAACCCTAACCCTAACCCTAACCCTAACCCTAACCCTAACCCTAACCCTAACCCTAACCCTAACCCTAACCCTAACCCTAACCCTAACCCTAACCCTAACCCTAACCCTAACCCTAACCCTAACCCTAACCCTAACCCTAACCCTAACCCTAACCCTAACCCTAACCCTAACCCTAACCCTAACCCTAACCCTAACCCTAACCCTAACCCTAACCCTAACCCTAACCCTAACCCTAACCCTAACCCTAACCCTAACCCTAACCCTAACCCTAACCCTAACCCTAACCCTAACCCTAACCCTAACCCTAACCCTAACCCTAACCCTAACCCTAACCCTAACCCTAACCCTAACCCTAACCCTAACCCTAACCCTAACCCTAACCCTAACCCTAACCCTAACCCTAACCCTAACCCTAACCCTAACCCTAACCCTAACCCTAACCCTAACCCTAACCCTAACCCTAACCCTAACCCTAACCCTAACCCTAACCCTAACCCTAACCCTAACCCTAACCCTAACCCTAACCCTAACCCTAACCCTAACCCTAACCCTAACCCTAACCCTAACCCTAACCCTAACCCTAACCCTAACCCTAACCCTAACCCTAACCCTAACCCTAACCCTAACCCTAACCCTAACCCTAACCCTAACCCTAACCCTAACCCTAACCCTAACCCTAACCCTAACCCTAACCCTAACCCTAACCCTAACCCTAACCCTAACCCTAACCCTAACCCTAACCCTAACCCTAACCCTAACCCTAACCCTAACCCTAACCCTAACCCTAACCCTAACCCTAACCCCTAACCCTAACCCTAACCCTAACCCTAACCCTAACCCTAACCCTAACCCTAACCCTAACCCTAACCCTAACCCTAACCCTAACCCTAACCCTAACCCTAACCCTAACCCTAACCCTAACCCTAACCCTAACCCTAACCCTAACCCTAACCCTAACCCTAACCCTAACCCTAACCCTAACCCTAACCCTAACCCTAACCCTAACCCTAACCCTAACCCTAACCCTAACCCTAACCCTAACCCTAACCCTAACCCTAACCCTAACCCTAACCCTAACCCTAACCCTAACCCTAACCCTAACCCTAACCCTAACCCTAACCTAACCCTAACCCTAACCCTAACCCTAACCCTAACCCTAACCCTAACCCTAACCCTAACCCTAACCCTCTAACCCTAACCCTAACCCTAACCCTAACCCTAACCCTAACCCTAACCCTAACCCTAACCCTAACCCTAACCCTAACCCTAACCCTAACCCTAACCCTAACCCTAACCCTTCCCCGAAGCCTGACCCTCACCCGTCCCCTAATCCTAACCCGTACGCTAACACTAACCCGCGCCCTCACACGCACGCTCCCCCTAAAGCGTTGCCGTACCCTCACCTGGACCCTAAACCGTCCCCGTCCCTTAACCCTAACCCTAGCCCGAACCCTAAACCTAACCCTTCCCCGAAGCCTGACCCTCACCCGTCCCCTAATCCTAACCCGTACGCTAACACTAACCCGCGCCCTCACACGCACGCTCCCCCTAAAGCGTTGCCGTACCCTCACCTGGACCCTAAACCGTCCCCGTCCCCTAACCCTAACCCTATCCCGAACCCTAACCCTAACCCTTCCCTGAAGCCTGACCCTCACCCGTCCCCTAATCCTAACCCGTACGCTAACACTAACCCGC
Organism: Delphinus delphis; assembly: GCF_949987515.2. Classification (NCBI taxonomy): domain Eukaryota; kingdom Metazoa; phylum Chordata; class Mammalia; order Artiodactyla; family Delphinidae; genus Delphinus; species Delphinus delphis. The sequence continues at coordinate 115,527,151 of NC_082689.1, read as the reverse complement.
GCCCTCATACGCACACTCCCCCTAAAGCGTTGCCGTACCCTCACCTGGACCCTAAACCGTCCCCGTCCCCTAACCCTAACCCTAGCCCGAACCCTAACCCTAACCCTTCCCCGAAGCCTGACCCTCACCCGTCCCCTAATCCTAACCCGTACGCTAACACTAACCCAGGCCCTCACACGCACGCTCCCCCTAAAGCGTTGCCGTACCCTCATCTGGACCCTATACCTTCCCCATCCCCTAACCCAAACCCTAGCCCGAACCCTAACCCTAACCCTTCCCCGAAGCCTGACACTCACCCGTGCCCTAATCCTAACCCATACGCTAACACTAACCCGCGCCCTCACACGCACGCTCCCCATAAATTGTTGCCGTACCGTCACCTGGACCCTAAACCGTCCCCGTCCCCTAACCCTAACCGTAGCCCACCCCTGACCCTAACCCTTCCCCGAAGCCTGACCCTCTCCCGTTCCCTAATCCTAACCCGTACCCTAACACTAACCAGCGCCCTCACACGCACGCTCCTCCTAAAGCGTTGCCGTACCCTCACCTGGACCCTAAACCGTCCCCGTCCCCTAACCCTAACCCTAGCCCGAACCCTAACCCTAACCCTTCCCCGAAGCCTGACCCTCACACGTGCCCTAATCGTAACCCGTTCGCTAACACTAACCCACGCCCTTACACGCACGCTCCCCCTAAAGCGTTGCCTTACCCTCACCTGGACCCTAAACCGTCCCCGTCCCCGTCCCCTAACCCTAGCCCGAACCCTAACCCTAACCCTTCCCCGAAGCCTGACCCTCACCCGTGCCCTAATCCTAACCCATACGCTAACACTAACCCGCGCCCTCACACGCACGCTCCCCCTAAATTGTTGCCGTACCGTCACCTGGACCCTAAACCGTACCCGTCCCCTAACCCTAAACCTAGCCCGAACCCTAACCCTAACCCTTCCCCGAAGCCTGACACTCACCCGTGCCCTAATCCTTACCCGTACGCTAACACTAACCCACGCCCTCACACGCACGCTCCCCCTAAAGCGTTGCCGTACCCTCACCTGGACCCTAAACCGTCCCTGTCCCCTAACCCTAACCGTAGCCCAAACCGTGACCCTAACCCTTCCCCGAAGCATGACCCTCTCCTGTTCCCTAATCCTAACCCGTACGCTAACACTAACCCGCGCCCTCACACGCACGCTCCTCCTAAAGCGTTGCCGTACCCTCACCTGGACCCTAAACCGTCCCCGTCCCCTAACCCTAACCCTAGCCCGAACCCTAACCCTAACCCTTCCCCGAAGCCTGACCCTCACCCGTGCCCTAATCCTAACCCGTACGCTAACACTAACCCACGCCCTTACACACACGCTCCCCCTAAAGCGTTGCCGTACCCTCACCTGGACCCTAAACCTTCCCCGTCCCCTAACCCTAACCCTAGCCCGAACCCTAACCCTAACCCTTCCCCGAAGCCTGACCCTCACCCCTGCCCTAATCCTAACCCATACGCTAACACTAACCCGCGCCCTCACACGCACGCTCCCCCTAAATTGTTGCCATACCGTCACCTGGACCCTAAACCGTCCCCGTCCCCTAACCCTAAACCTAGCCCGAACCCTAACCCTAACCCTTCCCCGAAGCCTGACACTCACCCGTGCCCTAATCCTAACCCGTACGCTAACACTAACCCGCGCCCTCACACGCACGCTCCCCCTAAAGCGTTGCCGTACCCTCACCTGGATCCGAAACCGTCCCCGTCCCCTAACCCTAACCCTAGCCCGAAGCCTAACCCTAACCCTTCCCCGAAGCCTGACCCTCACCCGTCCCCTAATCCTAACCCGTACGCTAACACTAACCCGCGCCCTCACACGCACGCTCCCCCTAAAGCGTTGCCGTACCCTCACCTGGACCCTAAACCGTCCCCGTCCCCTAACCCTAACCCTAGCCCGAACCCTAACCCTTCCCCGAAGCCTGACCCTCACCCGTGCCCTAATCCTAACCCGTATGCTAACACTAACCTGCGCCCTCACATGCACGCTCCCCCTAAAGCGTTGCGGTACCCTCACCTGGACCCTAAACCGTCCCCGTCCCCTAACCCTAACCCTAGCCCGAACCCTAACCCTTCCCCGAAGCCTGACCCTCACCCGTGCCCTAATCCTAACCCGTACGCTAACACTAACCCGCGCCCTCACACGCACGCTCCCCCTAAAGCGTTGCCGTACCCTCACCTGGACCATAAACCGTCCCCGTCCCCTAACCCTAACCCTAGCCCGAACCCTAACCCTAACCCTTCCCCGAAGCCTGACCCTCACCCGTCCCCTAATCCTAACCCGTACGCTAACACTAACCCACGCCCTCACACGCACGCTCCCCCTAAAGCGTTGCCGTACCCTCACCTGGACCCTAAACCGTCCCCGTCCCCTAACCCTAACCCTAGCCCGAACCCTAACCCTAACCCTTCCCCGAAGCCTGACACTCACCCGTGCCCTAATCCTAACCCGTACGCTAACACTAACCCGCGCCCTCACATGCACGCTCCCCCTAAAGCGTTGCCGTACCCTCACCTGGACCCTAAACCGTCCCCGTCCCCTAACCCTAACCCTAGCCCGAAGCCTAACCCTAACCCTTCCCCGAAGCCTGAACCTCACCCGTGCCTTAATCCTAACCCGTACGCTAACACTAACCCGTGCCCTCACACGCACGCTCCTCCTAAAGCGTTGCCGTACCCTCACCTGGACCCTAAACCGTCCCCGTCTCCTAACCCTAACCCTAGCCCGAACCCTAACCCTAACCCTTCCCCGAAGCCTGACCCTCACCCGTGCCCTAATACTAACCCGTAAGCTAACACTAACCCGCGCCCTCACACGCACGCTCCCCTTAAAGCGTTGCCGTACCCTCACCTGGACCCTAAACCGTCCCCATCCCCTAACCCTAAACCTAGCCCGAACCCTAACCCTAACACTTCCCCGAAGCCTGACCCTCAGCCGTCCCCTAATCCTAACCCGTACGCTAACACTAACCCGCGCCCTCACACGCACGCTCCCCCTAAAGCGTTGCCATACCCACACCTGGATTCGAAACCGTCCCCGTCCCCTAACCCTAACCCTAGCCCGAAGCCTAACCCTAACCCTTCCGCGAAGCCTGACCCTAACCCGTCCCCTAATCCTAACCCGTACGCTAACACTAACCCGCGCCCTCACACGCACGCTCCCCCTAAAGCGTTGCCGTACCCTCACCTGGACCCTAAACCGTCCCCGTCCCTTAACCCTAACCCTAGCCCGAAGCCTAACCCTAACCCTTCCCCGAAGCCTGACCCTCACCCGTCCCCTAATCCTAACCCGTATGCTAACACTAACCCGCGCCCTCACACGCACGCTCCCCCTAAAGCGTTGCCGTACCCTCACCTGAACCCTAAACCGTCCCCGTCCCCTAACCCTAACCCTAGCCCGAACCCTAACCCTAAACCTTCTCCGAAGCCTGACGCTGACCCGTCCCCTAATCGTAACCCGTATGCTAACACTAACCCGCACCCTCACACGCACGCTCCCCCTAAAGCGTTGCCGTACCCTCACCTGGACCCTAAACCGTCCCCGTCCCCTAACCCTAACCCTAGCCCGAACCCGAACCCTAACCCTTCCCCGAAGCCTGACCCTCACCCGTCCCCTAATCCTAACCCGTACGCTAACACTAACCCGCGCCCTCACACGCACGCTCCCCCTAAAGCGTTGCCGTACCCTCACCTGGACCCTAAACCGTCCCCGTCCCCTAACCCTAACCCTAGCCCGAACCCTAAACCTAACCCTTCCCCGAAGCCTGACCCTCACCCGTCCCCTAATCCTAACCCGTACGCTAACACTAACCCGCGCCCTCACACGCACGCTCCCCCTAAAGCGTTGCCGTACCCTCACCTGGACCCTAAACCGTCCCCGTCCCCTAACCCTAACCCTAGCCCGAACCCTAACCCTAACCCTTCCCTGAAGCCTGACCCTCACCCGTCCCCTAATCCTAACCCGTACGCTAACACTAACCCGCGCCCTCATACGCACACTCCCCCTAAAGCGTTGCCGTACCCTCACCTGGACCCTAAACCGTCCCCGTCCCCTAACCCTAACCCTAGCCCGAACCCTAACCCTAACCCTTCCCCGAAGCCTGACCCTCACCCGTCCCCAATCCTAACCCGTACGCTAACACTAACCCGCGCCCTCACACGCACGCTCCCCCTAAAGCGTTGCCATACCCTCACCTGGACCCTAAACCGTCCCCGTCCCCTAACCCTAACCCTAGCCCGAACCCTAACCCTAACCCTTCCCCGAAGCCTGACCCTCACCCGTCCCCAAAACTAACCCGTACGCTAACACTAACCCGCGCCCTCACACGCACGCTCCCCCTAAAGCGTTGTCGTACCCTCACCTGGACCCTAAACCGTCCCCGTCCCCTAACCCTAACCCTAGCCCGAACCCTAACCCTAACCCTTCCCCGAAGCCTGACCCTCACCCGTCCCCTAATCCTAACACGTACGCTAACACTAACCCGCGCCCTCACACGCACGCTCCCCCTAAAGCGTTGCCGTACCCTCACCTGGACCCTAAACCGTCCCCGTCCCCTAACCCTAACCCTAGGCCGAACCCTAACCCTAACCCTTCCCCGAAGCCTGACCCTCACCCGTCCCCAATCATAACCCGTACGCTAACACTAACCCGCGCCCGCACACGCACGCTCCCCCTAAAGCGTTGTCGTACCCTCACCTGGACCCTAAACCGTCCCCGTCCCCTAACCCTAACCCTAGCTCGAACCCTAACCCTAACCCTTCCCCGAAGCCTGACCCTCACCCGTCACCTAATCCTAACCCGTTTGCTAACACTAACCCGTGCCCTCACATGCACGCTCCCCCTAAAGCGTTGCCGTACCCTCACCTGGACCCTTAACCGTCCCCGTCCCCTAACCCTAACCCTAGCCCGAACCCTAACCCTAACCCTTCCCCGAAGCTTGACCCTCACCCGTACCCAATCCTAACCCGTACGCTAACACTAACCCGCGCCCTCACACTCACGCTCCCCCTAAAGCGTTGCCGTACCCTCACCTGGACCCTAAACCGTCCCCATCCCCTAACCCTAACCCTAGCCCGAACCCTAACCCTAACCCTTCCCCGAAGCCTGACCCTCACCCGTCCCCTAATCCTAACCCGTACGCTAACACTAACCCACGCCCTCACACGCACGCTCCCCCAAAAGCGTTGCCTTACCCTCACCTGGACCCTAAACCGTCCCCGTCCCCTAACCCTAACCGTAGCCCACCCCTGACCCTAACCCTTCCCCGAAGCCTGATCCTCTCCCGTTCCCTAATCCTAACCCGTACCCTAACACTAACGAGCGCCCTCACACGCACGCTCCTCCTAAAGCGTTGCCGTACCCTCACCTGGACCCTAAACCGTCCCCGTCCCCTAACCCTAACCCTAGCCCGAACCCTAACCCTAACCCTTCCCCGAAGCCTGACCCTCACACGTGCCCTAATCCTAACCCGTTCGCTAACACTAACCCACGCCCTTACACGCACGCTCCCCCTAAAGCGTTGCCGTACCCTCACCTGGACCCTAAACCGTCCCCGTCCCCGTCCCCTAACCCTAGCCCGAACCCTAACCCTAACCCTTCCCCAAAGCCTGACCCTCACCCGTGCCCTAATCCTAACCCATACGCTAACACTAACCCGCGCCCTCACACGCACGCTCCCCCTAAATTGTTGCCGTACCGTCACCTGGACCCTAAACCGTACCCGTCCCCTAACCCTAAACCTAGCCCGAACCCTAACCCTAACCCTTCCCCGAAGCCTGACACTCACCCGTGCCCTAATCCTTACCCGTACGCTAACACTAACCCACGCCCTCACACGCACGCTCCCCCTAAAGCGTTGCCGTACCCTCACCTGGACCCTAAACCGTCCCTGTCCCCTAACCCTAACCGTAGCCCAAACCGTGACCCTAACCCTTCCCCGAAGCATGACCCTCTCCTGTTCCCTAATCCTAACCCGTACGCTAACACTAACCCGCGCCCTCACACGCACGCTCCTCCTAAAGCGTTGCCGTACCCTCACCTGGACCCTAAACCGTCCCCGTCCCCTAACCCTAACCCTAGCCCGAACCCTAACCCTAACCCTTCCCCGAAGCCTGACCCTCACCCGTGCCCTAATCCTAACCCGTACGCTAACACTAACCCACGCCCTTACACACACGCTCCCCCTAAAGCGTTGCCGTACCCTCACCTGGACCCTAAACCTTCCCCGTCCCCTAACCCTAACCCTAGCCCGAACCCTAACCCTAACCCTTCCCCGAAGCCTGACCCTCACCCGTGCCCTAATCCTAACCCATACGCTAACACTAACCCGCGCCCTCACACGCACGCTCCCCCTAAATTGTTGCCGTACCGTCACCTGGACCCTAAACCGTCCCCGTCCCCTAACCCTAAACCTAGCCCGAACCCTAACCCTAACCCTTCCCCGAAGCCTGACACTCACCCGTGCCCTAATCCTAACCCGTACGCTAACACTAACCCGCGCCCTCACACGCACGCTCCCCCTAAAGCGTTGCCGTACCCTCACCTGGATCCGAAACCGTCTCCGTCCCCTAACCCTAACCCTAGCCCGAAGCCTAACCCTAACCCTTCCCCGAAGCCTGACCCTCACCCGTCCCCTAATCCTAACCCGTACGCTAACACTAACCCGCGCCCTCACACGCATGCTCCCCCTAAAGCGTTGCCGTACCCTCACCTGGACCCTAAACCGTCCCCGTCCCCTAACCCTAACCCTAGCCCGAACCCTAACCCTTCCCCGAAGCCTGACCCTCACCCGTGCCCTAATCCTAACCCGTATGCTAACACTAACCTGCGCCCTCACATGCACGCTCCCCCTAAAGCGTTGCGGTACCCTCACCTGGACCCTAAACCGTCCCCGTCCCCTAACCCTAACCCTAGCCCGAACCCTAACCCTTCCCCGAAGCCTGACCCTCACCCGTGCCCTAATCCTAACCCGTACGCTAACACTAACCCGCGCACTCACACGCACGCTCCCCCTAAAGCGTTGCCGTACCCTCACCTGGACCCTAAACCGTCCCCGTCCCCTAACCCTAACCCTAGCCCGAACCTTAACCCTAACCCTTCCCCGAAGCCTGACCCTCACCCGTGCCCTAATCCTAACCCGTACGCTAACACTAACCCGCGCCCTCACACGCACGCTCCCCCTAAAGCGTTGCCGTACCCTCACCTGGACCATAAACCGTCCCCGTCCCCTAACCCTAACCCTAGCCCGAACCCTAACCCTAACCCTTCCCCGAAGCCTGACCCTCACCCGTCCCCTAATCCTAACCCGTACGCTAACACTAACCCACGCCCTCACACGCACGCTCCCCCTAAAGTGTTGCCGTACCCTCACCTGGACCCTAAACCGTCCCCGTCCCCTAACCCTAACCCTAGCCCGAACCCTAACCCTAACCCTTCCCCGAAGCCTGACACTCACCCGTGCCCTAATCCTAACCCGTACGCTAACACTAACCCGCGCCCTCACATGCACGCTCCCCCTAAAGCGTTGCCGTACCCTCACCTGGACCCTAAACCGTCCCCGTCCCCTAACCCTAACCCTAGCCCGAAGCCTAACCCTAACCCTTCCCCGAAGCCTGAACCTCACCCGTGCCCTAATCCTAACCCGTACGCTAACACTAACCCGTGCCCTCACACGCACGCTCCTCCTAAAGCGTTGCCGTACCCTCACCTGGACCCTAAACCGTCCCCGTCCCCTAACCCTAACCCTAGCCCGAACCCTAACCCTTCCCCGAAGCCTGACCCTCACCCGTGCCCTAATCCTAACCCGTACGCTAACACTAACCCGCGCCCTCACACGCACGCTCCCCCTAAAGCATTGCCGTACACTCACCTGGACCCTAAGCCGTCCCCGTCCCCTAACCCTAACCCTAGCCCGAACCCTAACCCTAACCCTTCCCCGAAGCCTGACCCTCACCCGTCCCCTAATCCTAACCCGTACGCTAACACTAACCCGCGCCCTCACACGCACGCTCCCGATAAAGCATTGCCGTACCCTCACCTGGACCCTAAACCGTCCCTGTCCCCTAACCCTAACCCTAGCTCGAACCCTAACCCTAACCCTTCCCCGACTCCTGACCCTCACCCGTGCCCTAATCCTAACCCGTACGCTAACACTAACCCGCGCCCTCACACGCACGCTCCCCCTAAAGCGTTGCCGTACCCTCACCTGGACCCTAAATCGTCCCCGTCCCCTAACCCTAACCCTAGCCCGAACCCTAACCCTAACCCTTCCCCGAAGCCTGACCCTCACCCGTCCCCTAATCCTAACCCGTACGCTAACACTAACCTGCGCCCTCACACGCACGCTCCCCCTAAAGCGTTGCCGTACCCTCACCTGGACCCTAAACCGTCCCCGTCCCCTAACCCTAACCCTAGCCCGAACACTAACCCTAACCCTTCCCCGAAGCCTGACACTCACCCGTCCCCTAATCCTAAACCCTACGCTACACAAACCCGCGCCCTCACATGCACGCTCCCCCTAAAGCGTTGCCGTACCCTCACCTGGACCCTAAACCGTCCCCGTCCCCTAACCCTAACCCTAGCCCGAAGCCTAACCCTAACCCTTCCCCGAAGCCTGAACCTCACCCGTGCCCTAATCCTAACCCGTACGCTAACACTAACCCGTGCCCTCACACGCACGCTCCTCCTAAAGCGTTGCCGTACCCTCACCTGGACCCTAAACCGTCCCCGTCTCCTAACCCTAACCCTAGCCCGAACCCTAACCCTAACCCTTCCCCGAAGCCTGACCCTCACCCGTGCCCTAATACTAACCCGTACGCTAACACTAACCCGCGCCCTCACACGCACGCTCCCCTTAAAGCGTTGCCGTACCCTCACCTGGACCCTAAACCGTCCCCATCCCCTAACGCTAAACCTAGCCCGAACCCTAACCCTAACACTTCCCCGAAGCCTGACCCTCAGCCGTCCCCTAATCCTAACCCGTACGCTAACACTAACCCGCGCCCTCACACGCACGCTCCCCCTAAAGCGTTGCCATACCCACACCTGGATTCGAAACCGTCCCCGTCCCCTAACCCTAACCCTAGCCCGAAGCCTAACCCTAACCCTTCCGCGAAGCCTGACCCTCACCCGTCCCCTAATCCTAACCCGTACGCTAACACTAACCCGCGCCCTCACACGCACGCTCCCCCTAAAGCGTTGCCGTACCCTCACCTGGACCCTAAACCGTCCCCGTCCCCTAACCCTAACCCTAGCCCGAACCCTAATACTTCCCCGAAGCCTGACCCTCACCCGTGCCCTAATCCTAACCCATATGCTAACACTAACCTGCGCCCTCACATGCACGCTCCCCCTAAAGCGTTGCCGTACCCTCACCTGGACCCTAAACCGTCCCCGTCCCCTAACCCTAACCCTAGCCCGAACCCTAACACTTCCCCGAAGCCTGACCATCACCCGTGCCCTAATCCTAACCCGTACGCTAACACTAACCCACGCCCTCACACGCACGCTCCCCCTAAAGCATTGCCGTACACTCACCTGGACCCTAAGCCGTCCCCGTCCCCTAACCCTAACCCTAGCCCGAACCCTAACCCTAACCCTTCCCCGAAGCCTGACCCTCACCCGTCCCCTAATCCTAACCCGTACGCTAACACTAACCCGCGCCCTCACACGCACGCTCCCGATAAAGCGTTGCCGTACCCTCACCTGGACCCTAAACCGTCCCTGTCCCCTAACCCTAACCCTAGCTCGAACCCTAACCCTAACCCTTCCCCGACTCCTGACCCTCACCCGTCCCCTAATCCTAACCCGTACGCTAACACTAACCCGCGCCCTCACACGCACGCTCCCCCTAAAGCGTTGCCGTACCCTCACCTGGACCCTAAATCGTCCCCGTCCCCTAACCCTAACCCTAGCCCGAACCCTAACCCTAACCCTTCCCCGAAGCCTGACCCTCACCCGTCCCCTAATCCTAACCCGTACGCTAACACTAACCTGCGCCCTCACACGCACGCTCCCCCTAAAGCGTTGCCGTACCCTCACCTGGACCCTAAACCGTCCCCGTCCCCTAACCCTAACCCTAGCCCGAACCCTAACCCTAACCCTTCCCCGAAGCCTGACCCTCACCCGTCCCCTAATCCTAACCCGTACGCTGACAGTAACCGGCGCCCTCACACGCACGCTCCCCCTAAAGCATTGCCGTACCCTCACCTGGACCCTAAACCGTCCCCGTCCCCTAACCCTAACCCTAGCCCGAACCCTAACCCTAACCCTTCCCCGAAGCCTGACCCTCACCCGTCCCCTAATCCTAAACCCTACGCTACACAAACCCGCGCCCTCACATGCACGCTCCCCCTAAAGCGTTGCCGTACCCTCACCTGGACCCTAAACCGTCCCCGTCCCCTAACCCTAACCCTAGCCCTAACCCTAACCCTTCCCCGAAACCTGACCCTCACCCGTCCCCTAATCCTAACCCGTACGCTAACACTAACCCGCGCCCTCACACGCACGCTCCTCCTAAAGCGTTGCCGTACCCTCACCTGGACCCTAAACTGTCCCCGTACCCTAACCCTAACCCTAGCCCGAACCCTAACCCTAACCCTTCCCCGAAGCCTGACCCTCACCCGTCCCCTAATCCTAACCCGTACGCTAACACTAACCCGCGCCCTCACACGCACGCTCCCCCTAAAGCGTTGCCGTACCCTCACCTGGACCCTAAACCGTCCCCGTCCCCTAACCCTAACCCTAGCCCGAACCCTAACCCTAACCCTTCCCCGAAGCCTGACCCTCACCCGTCACCTAATCCTAACCCGTACGCTAACACTAACCCGCGCCCTCACACGCACGCTCCCCCTAAAGCGTTGCCGTACCCTCACCTGGACCCTAAACCGTCCCCGTCCCCTAACCCTAACCCTAGCCCGAACCCTAATCCTAACCCTTCCCCGAAGCCTGACCCTCACCCGTCCCCAATCCTAACCCGTACGCTAACACTAACCCGCGCCCTCACACGCACGCTCCCCCTAAAGCGTTGCTGTACCCTCACCTGGACCCTAAACCGTCCCCGTCCCCTAACCCTAACCCTAGCCCGAACCCTAACCCTAACCCTTCCCCGAAGCCTGACCCTCACCCGTCCCCTAATCCTAACCCGTATGCTAACACTAACTCGCGCCCTCACACGCACGCTCCCCCTAAAGCGTTGCCGTACCCTCACCTGGACCCTAAACCGTCCCCGTCCCCTAACCCTAACCCTAGCCCGAACCCTAACCCTAACCCTTCCCCGAAGCCTGACCCTCACCCGTCCCCTAATCCTAACCCGTACACTAACACTAACCCGCGCCCTCACCCGCACGCTCCCCCTGAAGCGTTGCCGTACCCTCACCTGGACCCTAAACCGTCCCCGTCCCCTAACCCTAACCCTAGCCCGAAGCCTAACCCTAACCCTTCCCCGAAGCCTGACCCTCACCCGTCCCCTAATCCTAACCCGTATGCTAACACTAACCTGCGCCCTCACATGCACGCTCCCCCTAAAGCGTTGCCGTACCCTCACCTGGACCCTAAACCGTCCCCGTCCCCTAACCCTAACCCTAGCCCGAACCCTAACCCTAACCCTTCCCCGAAGCCTGACCCTCACCCGTCCCATAATCCTAACCCGTACGCTAACACTAACCCGCGCCCTCACACGCACGCTCCCCCTAAAGCGTTGCCGTACCCTCACCTGGACCCTAAACCGTCCCCGTCCCCGTCCCCTAACCCTAGCCCGAACCCTAACCCTAACCCTTCCCCGAAGCCTGACCCTCACCCGTGCCCTAATCCTAACCCGTACGCTGACACTAACCGACGCCCTCACACGCACGCGCCCCCTAAAGCGTTGCCGTACCCTCACTTGGACCCTAAACCGTCCCCGTCCCCTAACCCTAACCCTAGCCCGAACCTGACCCTAACCCTTCCCCGAAGCCTGACTCTCACCCGTCCCCTAATCCTAACCCGTACGCTAACACTAACCCGCGCCCTCACACGCACGCTCCCCCTAAAGCGTTGCCGTACCCTCACCTGGACCCTAAACCATCCCCGTCCCCTAACCCTAACCCTAGCCCGAAGCCTAACCCTAACCCTTCCCCGAAGCCTGACCCTCACCCGTGCCCTAATCCTAACCCGTACGCCAACACTAACCCGCGCCCTCACACGCACGCTCCTCCTAAAGCGTTTCCGTACCCTCACCTGGACCCTAAACCGTCCCCGTCCCCTAACCCTAACCCTAGCCCGAACCCTAACCCTAACCCTTCCCCGAAGCCTGACCCTCACCCGTGCCCTAATCCTAACCCGTACGCTAACACTAACCCGCGCCCACACACGCATGCTCCCCTTAAAGCGTTGCCGTACCCTCACCTGGACCCTAAACCGTCCCCGTCCCCTAACCCTAACCCTAGCCCGAACCCTAACCCTAAACCTTCCCCGAAGCCTGACCCTCACCCGTCCCCTAATCCTAACCCGTACGCTAACACTAACCCGCGCCCTCACACGCACGCTCCCCCTAAAGCGTTGCCGTACCCTCACCTGGACCCTAAACCGTCCCCGTCCCCTAACCCTAACCCTAGCCCGAACCCTAACCCTAACCCTTCCCCGAAGCCTGACCCTCACCCTTCCCCTAATCCTAACCCGTACGCTAACAGTAACCCGCGCCCTCACACGCACGCTCCCCCAAAAGCGTTGCCGTACCCTCACCTGGACCCTAAACCGTCCCCGTCCCCTAACTCTAACCCTAGCCCGAACCCTAACCCTAACCCTTCCCCGAAGCCTGACCCTCACCCGTGCCCTAATCCTAACCCGTACGCTAACACTAACCCGCGCCCTCACACGCACGCTCCCCCTAAAGCATTGCCGTACCCTCACCTGGACCCTAAGCCGTCCCCGTCCCCTAACCCTAACCCTAGCCCGAACCCTAACCCTAACCCTTCCCCGAAGCCTGACCCTCACCCGTCCGCTAATCCTAACCCGTACGCTAACACTAACCCGCGCCCTCACACGCACGCTCCCGATAAAGCGTTGCCGTACCCTTACCTGGACCCTAAACCGTCCCTGTCCCCTAACCCTAACCCTAGCTCGAACCCTAACCCTAACCCTTCCCCGACTCCTGACCCTCACCCGTCCCCTAATCCTAACCCGTACGCTAACACTAACCCGCGCCCTCACACGCACGCTCCCCCTAAAGCGTTGCCGTACCCTCACCTGGACCCTAAACCGTCCCCGTCCCCTAACCCTAACCCTAGCCCGAACCCTAACCCTAACCCTTCCCCGAAGCCTGACCCTCACCCATCCCCTAATCCTAACCCGTACGCTAACACTAACCCGCGCCCTCACACGCGCGCTCCCCCTAAAGCGTTGCCGTACCCTCACCTGGACCCTAAACCGTCCCCGTCCCCTAACCCTAACCCTAGCCCGAACCCTAACCCTAAACCTTCCCCGAAGCCTGACGCTGACCCGTCCCCTAATCGTAACCCGTACGCTAACACTAACCCGCACCCTCACACGCACGCTCCCCCTAAAGCGTTGCCGTACCCTCACCTGGAGCCTCAACCGTCCCCGTCCCCTAACCCTAACCCTAGCCCGAACCCTAACCCTAACCCTTCCCCGAAGCCTGACCCTCACCCGTCCCCTAATCCTAACCCGTACGCTAACACTAACCCGCGCCCTCACACGCACGCTCCCCCTAAAGCGTTGCCGTACCCTCACCTGGACCCTAAACCGTCCCCGTCCCCTAACCCTAACCCTAGCCCGAACCCTAAACCTAACCCTTCCCCGAAGCCTGACCCTCACCCGTCCCCTAATCCTAACCCGTACACTAACGCTAACCCGCGCCCTCACACGCACGCTCCCCCTAAAGCGTTGCCGTACCCTCACCTGGACCCTAAACCGTCCCCGTCCCCTAACCCTAACCCTAGCCCGAACCCTAACCCTAACCCTTCCCTGAAGCCTGACCCTCACCCGTCCCCAATCCTAACCCGTACGCTAACACTAACCCGTGCCCTCACACGCACGCTCCCCCTAAAGCGTTGCCATACCCTCACCTGGACCCGAAACCGTCCCCGTCCCCTAACCCTAACCCTAACCCGAACCCTAACCCTAACCCTTCCCCGAAGCCTGACCCTCACCCGTCCCCAAAACTAACCCGTACGCTAACACTAACCCGCGCCCTCACACGCACGCTCCCCCTAAAGCGTTGCCGTACCCTCACCTGGACCCTAAACCGTCCCCGTCCCCTAACCCTAACCCTAGTCCGAACCCTAAACCTAACCCTTCCCCGAAGCCTGACCCTCACCCGTCCCCAATCCTAACCCGTACGCTAACACTAACCCGCGCCCTCACACGCACACTCCCCCTAAAGCGTTGCCGTACCCTCACCTGGACCCTAAACCGTCCCCGTCCCCTAACCCTAACCCTAGCCCGAACCCTAACCCTAACCCTTCCCCGAAGCCTGACCCTCACCCGTCCCCTAATCCTAACCCATACGCTAACACTAACCCGCGCCCTCACACGCACGCTCCCCCTAAAGCGTTGCCGTACCCTCACCTGGACCCTAAACCGTCCCCGTCCCCTAACCCTAACCCTAGCCCGAACCCTAAACCTAACCCTTCCCCGAAGCCTGACCCTCACCCGTCCCCTAATCCTAACCCGTACACTAACGCTAACCCGCGCCCTCACACGCACGCTCCCCCTAAAGCGTTGCCGTACCCTCACCTGGACCCTAAACCGTCCCCGTCCCCTAACCCTAACCCTAGCCCGAACCCTAACCCTAACCCTTCCCTGAAGCCTGACCCTCACCCGTCCCCAATCCTAACCCGTACGCTAACACTAACCCGCGCCCTCACACGCACGCTCCCCCTAAAGCGTTGCCGTACCCTCACCTGGACCCGAAACCGTCCCCGTCCCCTAACCCTAACCCTAACCCGAACCCTAACCCTAACCCTTCCCCGAAGCCTGACCCTCACCCGTCCCCAAAACTAACCCGTACGCTAACACTAACCCGCGCCCTCACACGCACGCTCCCCCTAAAGCGTTGCCGTACCCTCACCTGGACCCTAAACCGTCCCCGTCCCCTAACCCTAACCCTAGTCCGAACCCTAAACCTAACCCTTCCCCGAAGCCTGACCCTCACCCGTCCCCAATCCTAACCCGTACGCTAACACTAACCCGCGCCCTCACACGCACACTCCCCCTAAAGCGTTGCCGTACCCTCACCTGGACCCTAAACCGTCCCCGTCCCCTAACCCTAACCCTAGCCCGAACCCTAACCCTAACCCTTCCCCGAAGCCTGACCCTCACCCGTCCCCTAATCCTAACCCGTACGCTAACACTAACCCGCGCCCTCACACGCACGCTCCCCCTAAAGCGTTGCCGTACCCTCACCTGGACCCTAAACCGTCCCCGTCCCCTAACCCTAACCCTAGCCCGAACCCTAACCCTAACCCTTCCCCGAAGCCTGACCCTCACCCGTGCCCTAATCCTAACCCGTACGCTAACACTAACCCACGCCCTCACACGCACGCTCCCCCTAAAGCGTTGCCGTACCCTCACTTGGACCCTAAACCGTCCCCGTCCCCTAACCCTAACCATAGCCCGAACCCTGACCCTAACCCTTCCCCGAAGCCTGACCCTCACCCGTCCCCTAATCCTAACCCGTACGCTAACACTAACCTGCGCCCTCACATGCACGCTCCCCCTAAAGCGTTGCCGTACCCTCACCTGGACCCTAAACCGTCCCCGTCCCCTAACCCTAACCCTAGCCCGAAGCCTAACCCTAACCCTTCCCCGAAGCCTGACCCTCACCCGTGCCCTAATCCTAACCCGTACGCTAACACTAACCCGCGTCCTCACACGCACGCTCCTCCTAAAGCGTTGCCGTACCCTCACCTGGACCCTAAACCGTCCCCGTCCCCTAACCCTAACCCTAGCCCGAACCCTAACCCTAACCCTTCCCCGAAGCCTGACCCTCACCCGTGCCCTAATCCTAACCCGTACGCTAACACTAACCCGCGCCCTCACACGCACGCTCCCCCTAAAGCGTTGCCGTACCCTCCCCTGGACCCAAAACCGTCCCCGTCCCCTAACCCTAACCCTAGCCCGAACCCTAACCCTAACCCTTCCCCGAAGCCTGACCCTCACCCGTCCCCTAATCCTAAGCCGTACGCTAACACTAACCCGCGCCCTCACACGCACGCTCCCCCTAAAGCGTTGCCGTACCCTCACCTGGACCCTAAACCGTCCCCGTCCCCTAACCCTAACCCTAGCCCGAACCCTAACCCTAACCCTTCCCCGAAGCCTGACCCTCACCCTTCCCCTAATCCTAACCCGTACGCTAACACTAACCCGAGCCCTCACACGCACGCTCCCCCTAAAGCGTTGCCGTACCCTCACCTGGACCCTAAACCGTCCCCGTCCCCTAACCCTAACCCTAGCCCGAACCCTAACCCTAACCCTTCCCCGAAGCCTGACCCTCACCCGTCCCCAATCCTAACCCGTACGCTAACACTAACCCGCGCCCTCACACGCACGCTCCTCCTAAAGCGTTGCCATACCCTCACCTGGACCCGAAACCGTCCCCGTCCCCTAACCCTAACCCTAGCCCGAACCCTAACCCTAACCCTTCCCCGAAGCCTGACCCTCACCCGTCCCCAAAACTAACCCGTACGCTAACACTAACCCGCGCCCTCACACGCACGCTCCCCCTAAAGCGTTGCCGTACCCTCACCTGGACCCTAAACCGTCCCCGTCCCCTAACCCTAACCCTAGCCCGAACCCTAACCCTAACCCTTCCCCGAAGCCTGACCCTCACCTGTCCCCAATCCTAACCCGTACGCTAACACTAACCCGCGCCCTCACACGCACACTCCCCCTAAAGCGTTGCCGTACCCTCACCTGGACCCTAAACCGTCCCCGTCCCCTAACCCTAACCCTAGCCCGAACCCTAACCCTAACCCTTCCCCGAAGCCTGACCCTCACCCGTCCCCTAATCCTAACCCGTACGCTAACACTAACCCGCGCCCTCACACGCACGCTCCCCCTAAAGCGTTGCCGTACCCTCACCTGGACCCTAAACCGTCCCCGTCCCCTAACCCTAACCCTAGCCCGAACCCTAACCCTAACCCTTCCCCGAAGCCTGACCCTCACCCGTGCCCTAATCCTAACCCGTACGCTAACACTAACCCGCGCCCTCACATGCACGCTCCCCCTAAAGCGTTGCCGTACACTCACCTGGACCCTAAACCGTCCCCGTCCCCTAACCCTAACCCTAGCCCGAAGCCTAACCCTAACCCTTCCCCGAAGCCTGACCCTCACCCGTGCCCTAATCCTAACCCGTACGCTAACACTAACCCGCGTCCTCACACGCACGCTCCTCCTAAAGCGTTGCCGTACCCTCACCTGGACCCTAAACCGTCCCCGTCCCCTAACCCTAACCCTAGCCCGAACCCTAACCCTAACCCTTCCCCGAAGCCTGACCCTCACCCGTGCCCTAATCCTAACCCGTACGCTAACACTAACCCGCGCCCTCACACGCACGCTCCCCCTAAAGCGTTGCCGTACCCTCCCCTGGACCCTAAACCGTCCCCGTCCCCTAACCCTAACCCTAGCCCGAACCCTAACCCTAACCCTTCCCCGAAGCCTGACCCTCACCCGTCCCCTAATCCTAAGCCGTACGCTAACACTAACCCGCGCCCTCACACGCACGCTCCCCCTATATCGTTGCCGTACCCTCACCTGGACCCTAAACCGTCCCCGTCCCCTAACCCTAACCCTAGCCCGAACCCTAACCCTAACCCTTCCCCGAAGCCTGACCCTCACCCTTCCCCTAATCCTAACCCGTACGCTAACACTAACCCGAGCCCTCACACGCACGCTCCCCCTAAAGCGTTGCCGTACCCTCACATGGACCCTAAACCGTCCCCATCCCCTAACCCTAACCCTAGCCCGAACCCTAACCCTAACCCTTCATCGAAGCCTGACCCTCACCCGTGCCCTAATCCTAACCCGTACGCTAACACTAACCCGCGCCCTCACACGCACGCTCCCCCTAAAGCATTGCCGTACCCTCACCTGGACCCTAAGCCGTCCCCGTCCCCTAACCCTAACCCTAGCCCGAACCCTAACCCTAACCCGTCCCCGAAGCCTGACCCTCACCCGTCCCCTAATCCTAACCCGTACGCTAACACTAACCCGCGCCCTCACACTCACGCTCCCCCTAAAGCGTTGCCGTACCCTCACCTGGACCCTAAACCGTCCCTGTCCCCTAACCCTAACCCTAGCTCGAACCCTAACCCTAACCCTTCCCCGTCTCCTGACCCTCACCCGTCCCCTAATCCTAACCCGTACGCTAACACTAACCCGCGCCCTCACACGCACGCTCCCCCTAAAGCGTTGCCGTACCCTCACCTGGACCCTAAATCGTCCCCGTCCCCCTAACCCTAACCCTAGCCCGAACCCTAACCCTAACCCTTCCCCGAAGCCTGACCCTCACCCGTCCCCTAATCCTAACCCGTACGCTAACACTAACCCGCGCCCTCACACGCACGATCCCCCTAAAGCGTTGCTGTACCCTCACCTGGACCCTAAACCGTCCCCGTCCCCTAACCCTAACCCTAGCCCGAACCCTAACCCTAACCCTTCCCCGAAGCCTGACCCTCACCCGTCCCCTAATCCTAAGCCGTACGCTAACACTAACCCGCGCCATCACACGCACGCTCCCGATAAAGCGTTGCCGTACCCTCACCTGGACCCTAAACCGTCCCCGTCCCCTAACCCTAAACCTAGCCTAAACCCTAACCCTAACCCTTCCCCGACTCCTGACCCTCACCCGTCCCCTAATCCTAACCCGTACGCTAACACTAACCCGCGCCCTCACACGCACGCTCCCCCTAAAGCGTTGCAGTACCCTCACCTGGACCCTAAATCGTCCCCGTCCCCCTAACCCTAACCCTAGCCCGAACCCTAACCCTAACACTTGCCCGAAGCCTGACCCTCACCCGTCCCCTAATCCTAACCCGTACGCTAACACTAACCCGCGCCCTCACACGCACGCTCCCCCTAAAGCGTTGCCGTACCCTCACCTGGACCCTAAACCGTCCCCGTCCCCTAACCCTAACCCTAGCCCGAAACTTAACCCTAACCCTTCCCCGAAGCCTGACACTCACCCGTCCCCTAATCCTAACCCGTACGCTAACACTAACCCGCGCCCTCACACGCACGCTCCCCCTAAAGCGTTGCCGTACCCTCACCTGGACCCTAAACCGTCCCCGTCCCCTCACCCTAACCCTAGCCCAAACCCTAACCCTAACCCTTCCCCGAAGCCTGACCCTCACCCGTCCCCAATCCTAACCCGTACGCTAACACTAACCCGCGCCCTCACACGCACGCTCCCACTAAAGCGTTGCCGTACCCTCACCTGGACCCTAAACCGTCCCCGTCCCCTAACCCTAACCCTAGCCCGAACCCTAACCTTAACACTTCCGCGAAGCCTGACCCTCACCCGTCCCCAATCCTAACCCGTACGCTAACACTAACCCGCGCCCTCACACGCACGCTCCCCCTAAAGCGTTGCCGTACCCTCACCTGGACCCTAAACCGTCCCCGTCCCCTAACCCTAACCCTAGCCCGAACCCTAACCCTAACCCTTCCCCGAAGCCTGACCCTCACCCGTCCCCTAATCCTAACCCGTACGCTAACACTAACCCGCGCCCTCACACGCACGCTCCCCCTAAAGCGTTGCCGTACCCTCAACTGGACCCTAAACCGTCCCCGTCCCCTAACCCTAACCCTAGCCCGAACCCTAACCCTAACCCTTCCCCGAAGCCTGACCCTCACCCGTCCCCTAATCCTAACCCGTACGCTAACACTAACCCGCGCCCTCACACGCACGCCCCCCCTAAAGCGTTGCCGTACCCTCCCCTGGACCCTAAACTGTCCCCGTCCCCTAACCCTAACCCTAGCCCGAACCCTAAACCTAACCCTTCCCCGAAGCCTGACCCTCACCCGTCCCCTAATCCTAACCCGTACGCTAACACTAACCCGCGCCCTCACACGCACGCCCCCCCTAAAGCGTTGCCGTACCCTCACCTGGACCCTAAACTGTCCCCGTCCCCTAACCCTAACCCTAGCCCGAACCCTAAACCTAACCCTTCCCCGAAGCCTGACCCTCACCCGTCCCCAATCCTAACCCGTACGCTAACACTAACCCGCGCCCTCACACGCACGCTCCCCCTAAAGCGTTGCCGTACCCTCACCTGGACCCTAAACCGTCCCCGTCCCCTAACCCTAACCCTAGCCCGAACCCTAACCCTAACCCTTCCCCGAAGCCTGACCCTCACCCGTCCCCTAATCCTAACCCGTACACTAACACTAACCCGCGCCCTCACACGCACGCTCCCCCTAAAGCGTTGCCGTACCCTCAACTGGACCCTAAACCGTACCCGTCCCCTAACCCTAACCCTAGCCCGAACCCTAACCCTAACCCTTCCCCGAAGCCTGACCCTCACCCGTCCCCTAATCCTAACCCGTACGCTAACACTAACCCGCGCCCTCACACGCACGCTCCCCCTAACGCGTTGCCGTACCCTCACCTGGACCCTAAATCGTCCCCGTCCCCAACCCTAACCCTAGCCCGAACCCTAACCCTAACCCTTCCCTGAAGCCTGACCCTCACCCGTCCCCAATCCTAACCCGTACGCTAACACTAACCCGCGCCCTCACACGCACGCTACCCCTAAAGCGTTGCCGTACCCTCACCTGGACCCTAAACCGACCCCGTCCCCTAACCCTAACCCTAGCCCGAACCCTAACCTTAACCCTTCCCCGAAGCCTGACCCTCACCCGTCCCCAATCCTAACCCGTACGCTAACACTAACCCGCGCCCTCACACGCACGCTCCCCCTAAAGCGTTGCCGTACCCTCACCTGGACCCTAAACCGTCCCCGTCCCCTAACCCTAACCCTAGCCCGAACCCTAACCCTAACCCTTCCCCGAAGCCTGACCCTCACCCGTCCCCTAATCCTAACCCGTACGCTAACACTAACCCGCGCCCTAACACGCACGCTCCCCCTAAAGCGTTGCCGTACCCTCAACTGGACCCTAAACCGTCCCCGTCCCCTAACCCTAACCCTAGCCCGAACCCTAACCCTAACCCTTCCCCGAAGCCTGACCCTCACCCGTCCCCTAATCCTAACCCGTACGCTAACACTAACCCGCGCCCTCACACGCACGCCCCCCCTAAAGCGTTGCCGTACCCTCACCTGGACCCTAAACTGTCCCCGTCCCCTAACCCTAACCCTAGCCCGAACCCTAAACCTAACCCTTCCCCGAAGCCTGACCCTCACTCGTCCCCTAATCCTAACCCGTACGCTAACACTAACCCGCGCCCTCACACGCACGCTCCCCCTAAATAGTTGCCGTACCCTCACCTGGACCCTAAATCGTCCCCGTCCCCGTCCCCTAACCCTAACCCTAGCCTAAACCCTAACCCTAACCCTTCCCCGAAGCCTGACCCTCACCCTTCCCCTAATCCTAACCCGTACGCTAACACTAACCCGCGCCCTCACACGCACGCTCCCCCTAAAGCGTTGCCGTACCCTCACCTGGACCCTAAACCGTCCCCGTCCCCTAACCCTAACCCTAGCCCGAACCCTAACCCTAACCCTTCCCCGAAGCCTGACCCTCACCCGTGCCCTAATCCTAACCCGTACGCTAACACTAACCCGCGCCCTCACACGCACGCTCCCCCTAAAGCATTGCCGTACCCTCACCTGGACCCTAAGCCGTCCCCGTCCCCTAACCCTAACCCTAGCCCGAACCCTAACCCTAACCCTTCCCCGAAGCCTGACCCTCACCCGTCCCCTAATCCTAACCCGTACGCTAACACTAACCCGCGCCCTCACACGCACGCTCCCGATAAAGCGTTGCCGTACCCTCACCTGGACCCTCAACCGTCCCTGTCCCCTAACCCTAACCCTAGCTCGAACCCTAACCCTAACGCTTCCCCGACTCATGACCCTCACCCGTCCCCTAATCCTAACCCGTACGCTAACACTAACCCGCGCCCTCACACGCACGCTCCCCCTAAAGCATTGCCGTACCCTCACCTGGACCCTAAATCGTCCCCGTGCCCTAACCCTAACCCTAGCCCAAACCCTAACCCTAACCCTTCCCCGAAGCCTGACCCTCACCCGTCCCCTAATCCTAACCCGTACGCTAACACTAACCCGCGCCCTCACACGCACGCTCCCCCTAAAGCGTTGCCGTACCCTCACCTGGACCCTAAACCGTCCCCGTCCCCTAACCTAACCCTAGCCCGAACCCTAACCCTAACCCTTCCCCGAAGCCTGACCCTCATCCGTCCCCTAATCCTAACCCGTACGCTAACACTAACCCGCGCCCTCACACGCACGCTCCCCCTAAAGCGTTGCCGTACCCTCACCTGGACCCTAAACCGTCCCCGTCCCCTAACCCTAACCCTAGCCCGAACCCTAACCCTAACCCTTCCCCGAAGCCTGACCCTCACCCGTCCCCTAATCCTAACCCGTACGCTAACACTAACCCGCGCCCTCACACGCACGCTCCCCCTAAAGCGTTGCCGTACCCTCACCTGGACCCTAAACCGTCCCCGTCCCCTAACCCTAACCCTAGCCCGAACCCTAACCCTAACCCTTCCCCGAAGCCTGACCCTCACCCGTCCCCTAATCCTAACCCGTACGCTAACACTAACCCGCGCCCTCACACGCACGCCCCCCCTAAAGCGTTGCCGTACCCTCACCTGGACCCTAAACCGTCCCCTAACCCTAACCCTAACCCTAGCCCGAACCCTAACCCTAACCCTTCCCCGAAGCCTGACCCTCACCCGTGCCCTAATCCTAACATGTACGCTGACACTAACCCGCGCCCTCACACGCACGCTCCCCCTAAAGCGTTGCCGTACCCTCACCTGGACCCTAAACCGTCCCCGTCCCCTAACCCTAAACCTAGCCCGAACCCTAACCCTAACCCTTCCCCGAAGCCTGACCCTCACCCGTCCCCTAATCGTAACCCGTACGCTAACACTAACCCGCGCTCTCACACGCACGCTCCCCCTAAAGCGTTGCCGTACCCTCACCTGGACCCTAAACCGTCCCCGTCCCCTAACCCTAACCCTAGCCCGAACCCTAACCCTAAACCTTCCCCGAAGCCTGACCCTCACCCGTGCCCTAATCCTAACCCGTACGCGGACACTAACCTGCGCCCTCACACGCACGCTCCCCCTAAAGCGTTGCCCTACCCTCACCTGGACCCTAAACCGTCCCCATCCCCTAACCCTAACCCTAGCCCGAACTCTAACCCTAACCCTTCCCCGAAGACTGAACCTCACCCGTCCCCTAATCCTAACCCCTACGCTACACTAACCCGCGCCCTCACACGCACGCTCCCCCTAAAGCGTTGCCGTACCCTCACCTGGGCCCTAAACCGTCCCCGTCCCCTAACCCTAACCCTAGCCCTAACCCTAACCCTAACCCTTCCCCGAAGCCTGACCCTCACCCGTCCCCTAATCCTAACCCGTACGCTAACACTAACCCGCGCCCTCACACGCACGCTCCCCCTAAAGCGTTGCCGTACCCTCACCTGGACCCTAAACCGTCCCCGTCCCCTAACCCTAACCCTAGCCCGAACCCTAACCCTAACCCTTCCCCGAAGCCTGACCCTCACCCGTCCCCTAATCCTAACCCGTACGCTAACACTAACCCGCGCCCTCACACGCACGATCCCCCTAAAGCGTTGCCGTACCCTCACCTGGACCCTAAACCGTCCCCGTCCCCTAACCCTAACCCTAGCCCGAACCCTAACCCTAACCCTTCCCCGAAGCCTGACCCTCACCCGTCCCCAATCCTAACCCGTACGCTAACAATAACACGCGCCCTCACACGCACGCTCCCCCTAAAGCGTTGCCGTACCCTCACCTGGACCCTAAACCGTCCCCGTCCCCTAACCCTAACCCTAGCCCGAACCCTAACCCTAACCCTTCCCCGAAGCCTGACCCTCACCCGTCCCCTAATCCTAACCCGTACGCTAACACTAACCCGCGCCCTCACACGCACGCTCCCCCTAAAGCGTTGCCGTACCCTCACCTGGACCCTAAACCGTCCCCGTCCCCTAACCCTAACCCTAGCCCGAACCCTAACCCTAACCCTTCCCCGAAGCCTGACCCTCACCCGTCCCCTAATCCTAACCCGTACGCTAACACTAACCCGCGCCCTCACACGCACGCTCCCCCTAAAGCGTTGCCGTACCCTCAACTGGACCCTAAACCGTCCCCGTCCCCTAACCCTAACCCTAGCCCGAACCCTAACCCTAACCCTTCCCCGAAGCCTGACCCTCACCCGTCCCCTAATCCTAACCCGTACGCTAACACTAACCCGCGCCCTCACACGCACGCTCCCCCTAACGCGTTGCCGTACCCTCACCTGGACCCTAAATCGTCCCCATCCCCAACCCTAACCCTAGCCCGAACCCTAACCCTAACCCTTCCCCGAAGCCTGACCCTCACCCGTCACCAATCCTAACCCGTACGCTAACACTAACCCGCGCCCTCACACGCACGCTACCCCTAAAGCGTTGCCGTACCCTCACCTGGACCCTAAACCGACCCCGTCCCCTAACCCTAACCCTAGCCCGAACCCTAACCTTAACCCTTCCCCGAAGCCTGACCCTCACCCGTCCCCAATCCTAACCCGTACGCTAACACTAACCCGCGCCCTCACACGCACGCTCCCCCTACAGCGTTGCCGTACCCTCACCTGGACCCTAAACCGTCCCCGTCCCCTAACCCTAACCCTAGCCCGAACCCTAACCCTAACCCTTCCCCGAAGCCTGACCCTCACCCGTCCCCTAATCCTAACCCGTACGCTAACACTAACCCGCGCCCTCACACGCACGCTCCCCCTAAAGCGTTGCCGTACCCTCACCTGGACCCTAAACCGTCCCCGTCCCCTAACCCTAACCCTAGCCCGAACCCTAACCCTAACCCTTCCCCGAAGCCTGACCCTCACCCGTCCCCTAATCCTAACCCGTACGCTAACACTAACCCGCGCCCTCACACGCACGCTCCCCCTAAAGCGTTGCCGTACCCTCAACTGGACCCTAAACCGTCCCCGTCCCCTAACCCTAACCCTAGCCCGAACCCTAACCCTAACCCTTCCCCGAAGCCTGACCCTCACCCGTCCCCTAATCCTAACCCGTACACTAACACTAACCCGCGCCCTCACACGCACGCCCCCCCTAAAGCGTTGCCGTACCCTCACCTGGACCCTAAACTCTCCCCGTCCCCTAACCCTAACCCTAGCCCGAACCCTAATCCTAACGCTTCCCCGAAGCCTGACCCTCACTCGTCCCCTAATCCTAACCCGTACGCTAACACTAACCCGCGCCCTCACACGCACGCTCCCCCTAAATAGTTGCCGTACCCTCACCTGGACCCTAAATCGTCCCCGTCCCCGTCCCCTAACCCTAACCCTAGCCTAAACCCTAACCCTAACCCTTCCCCGAAGCCTGACCCTCACCCTTCCCCTAATCCTAACCCGTACGCTAACACTAACCCGCGCCCTCACACGCACGCTCCCCCTAAAGCGTTGCCTTAACCTCACCTGGACCCTAAACCGTCCCCGTCCCCTAACACTAACCCTAGCCCGAACCCTAACCCTAACCCTTCCCCGAAGCCTGACCCTCACCCGTCCCCTAATCCTAACCCGTACGCTAACACTAACCCGCGCCCTCACACGCACGCCCCCCCTAAAGCGTTGCCGTACCCTCACCTGGACCCTAAACCGTCCCCTAACCCTAACCCTAACCCTAGCCCGAACCCTAACCCTAACCCTTCCCCGAAGCCTGACCCTCACCCGTGCCCTAATCCTAACATGTACGCTAACACTAACCCGCGCCCTCACACGCACGCTCCCCCTAAAGCGTTGCCGTACCCTCACCTGGACCCTAAACCGTCCCCGTCCCCTAACCCTAAACCTAGCCCGAACCCTAACCCTAACCCTTCCCCGAAGCCTGACCCTCACCCGTCCCCTAATCGTAACCCGTACGCTAACACTAACCCGCGCCCTCACACGCACGCTCCCCCTAAAGCGTTGCCGTACCCTCACCTGGACCCTAAACCGTCCCCGTCCCCTAACCCTAACCCTAGCCCGAACCCTAACCCTAAACCTTCCCCGAAGCCTGACCCTCACCCGTGCCCTAATCCTAACCCGTACGCGGACACTAACCTGCGCCCTCACACGCACGCTCCCCCTAAAGCGTTGCCATACCCTCACCTGGACCCTAAACCGTCCCCATCCCCTAACCCTAAGCCTAGCCCGAACTCTAACCCTAACCCTTCCCCGAAGCCTGAACCTCACCCGTCCCCTAATCCTAACCCCTACGCTACACTAACCCGCGCCCTAACACGCATGCTCCCCCTAAAGCGTTGCCGTACCCTCACCTGGACCCTAAACCGTCCCCGTCCCCTAACCCTAACCCTAGCCCTAACCCTAACCCTAACCCTTCCCCGAAGCCTGACCCTCACCCGTCCCCTAATCCAAACACGTACGCTAACACTAACCCGCGCCCTCACACGCACGCTCCCCCTAAAGCGTTGCCGTACCCTCACCTGGACCCTAAACCGTCCCCTAACCCTAACCCTAACCCTAGCCCGAACCCTAACCCTAACCCTTCCCCGAAGCCTGACCCTCACCCGTGCCCTAATCCTAACCCGTACGCTAACACTAACCCGCGCCCTCACACGCACGCTCCCCCTAAAGCGTTGCCGTACCCTCACCTGGACCCTAAACCGTCCCCGTCCCCTAACCCTAACCCTAGCCCGAACCCTAACCCTAACCCTTCCCGAAGCCTGACCCTCACCCGTCCCCTAATCCTAACCCGTACGCTAACACTAACCCGCGCCCTCACACGCACGATCCCCCTAAAGCGTTGCCGTACCCTCACCTGGACCCTAAACCGTCCCCGTCCCCTAACCCTAACCCTAGCCCGAACCCTAACCCTAACCCTTCCCCGAAGCCTGACCCTCACCCGTCACCTAATCCTAACCCGTACGCTAACACTAACCCGCGCCCTCACACGCACGCTCCCCCTAAAGCGTTGCCGTACCCTCACCTGGACCCTAAACCGTCCCCGTCCCCTAACCCTAACCCTAGCCCGAACCCTAATCCTAACCCTTCCCCGAAGCCACACGCTCACCCGTCCCCAATCCTAACCCGTACGCTAACACTAACCCGCGCCCTCACACGCACGCTCCCCCTAAAGCGTTGCCGTACCCTCACCTGGACCCTAAACCGTCCCCGTCCCCTAACCCTAACCCTAGCCCGAACCCTAACCCTAACCCTTCCCCGAAGCCTGACCCTCACCCGTCCCCTAATCCTAACCCGTACGCTAACACTAACCCGCGCCCTCACACGCACGCTCCCCGTAAAGGGTTGCCGTACCCTCACCTGGACCCTAAACCGTCCCCGTCCCCTAACCCTAACCCTAGTCCGAACCCTAACCCTAACCCTTCCCCGAAGCCTGACCCTCACCCGTCCCCTAATCCTACCCCGTATGCTAACACTAACCCGCGCCCTCACACGCACGCTCCCCCTAAAGCGTTGCCGTACCCTCACCTGGACCCTAAACCGTCCCCGTCCCCTAACCCTAACCCTAGCCCGAACCCTAACCCTAAACCTTCCCCGAAGCCTGACCTTCACCCATCCCCTAATCCTAACCCGTACGCTAACACTAACCGGCGCCCTCACATGCACGCTCCCCCTAAAGCGTTGCCGTACCCTCACCTGGACCCTAAACCGTCCCCGTCCCCTAACCCTAACCCTAGCCCGAACCCTAACCCTAACCCTTCCCCGAAGCCTGACCCTCACCCGTCACCTAATCCTAACCCGTACGCTAACACTAACCCGCGCCCTCACACGCACGCTCCCCCTAAAGCGTTGCCGTACCCTCACCTGGACCCTAAACCGTCCCCGTCCCCTAACCCTAACCCTAGCCCGAACCCTAACCCTAACCCTTCCCCGAAGCCACACGCTCACCCGTCCCCAATCCTAACCCGTACGCTAACACTAACCCGCGCCCTCACACGCACGCTCCCCCTAAAGCGTTGCCGTACCCTCACCTGGACCCTAAACCGTCCCCGTCCCCTAACCCTAACCCTAGCCCGAACCCTAACCCTAACCCTTCCCCGAAGCCTGACCCTCACCCGTCCCTTAATCCTAACCCGTACGCTAACACTAACCCGCGCGCTCACACGCAGGGTCCCCGTAAAGGGTTGCCGTACCCTCACCTGGACCCTAAACCGTCCCCGTCCCCTAACCCTAACCCTAGTCCGAACCCTAACCCTAACCCTTCCCCGAAGCCTGACCCTCACCCGTCCCCTAATCCTACCCCGTATGCTAACACTAACCCGCGCCCTCACACGCACGCTCCCCCTAAAGCGTTGCCGTACCCTCACCTGGACCCTAAACCGTCCCCGTACCCTAACCCTAACCCTAGCCCGAACCCTAACCCTAACTCTTCCCCGAAGCCTGACCTTCACCCATCCCCTAATCCTAACCCGTACGCTAACACTAACCGGCGCCCTCACATGCACGCTCCCCCTAAAGCGTTGCCGTACCCTCACCTGGACCCTAAACCGTCCCCGTCCCCTAACCCTAACCCTAGCCCGAACCCTAACCCTAACCCTTCCCCGAAGCCTGACCCTCACCCGTCCCCTAATCCTAACCCGTACGCTAACACTAACCGGCGAACTCACACGCACGCCCCCCCTAAAGCGTTGCCGTACCCTCACCTGGACCCTAAACCGTCCCCGTCCCCTAACCCTAACCCTATCCCGAACCCTAACCCTAACCCTTCCCCGAAGCCTGACCCTCACCCGTCCCCTAATCCTAACCCATAAGCTAACACTAACCCGCGCCCTCACACGCACGCTCCCCCTAAAGCGTTGCCGTACCCTCACCTGGACCCTAAACCGTCCCCGTCCCCTAACCCTAACCCTAGCCCGAACCCTAACCCTAACCCTTCCCCGAAGCCTGACCCTCACCCGTCCCCTAATCCTAACCCGTACGCTAACACTAACCCGCGCCCTCACACGCACGCTCCCCCTAAAGCGTTGCCGTACCCTCACCTGGACCCTAAACCGTCCCCGTCCCCTAACCCTAACCTTAGCCCGAACCCTAACCCTAACCCTTCCCGGAAGCCTGACCCTCACCCGTCCTCTAATCCTAACCCGTACGCTAACACTAACCCACGTCCTCACATGCACGCTCCCCCTAAAGCGTTGCCATACCCTCACCTGGACCCTAAACCGTCCCCGTCCCCTAACCCTAACCCTAGCCCGAACCCTGACCCTAACCCTTCCCCGAAGCCTGACACTCACCCGTCCCCTAATCCTAACCCGTACGCTAACACTAACCCGCGCCCTCACACGCACGCTCCCCCTAAAGCGTTGCCGTACCCTCACCTGGACCCGAAACCGTCCCCGTCCCCTAACCCTAACCCTAGCCCGAACCCTAACCCTAACACTTCCCCGAAGCCAGACCCTCACCCGTCCCCTAATCCTAACCCGTACGCTAACAATAACCCGCGCCCTCACACGCACGCTCCCCCTAAAGCGTTGACGTACCCTCACCTGGACCCTAAACCGTCCCCGTCCCCTAACCCTAACCCTAGCCCGAACCCTAACCCTAACCCTTCCCCGAAGCCTGACCCTCACCCGTCCCCTAATCCTAACCCGTACGCTAACACTAACCGGCGCCCTCACACGCACGCTCCCCCTAAAGCGTTGCCGTACCCTCACCTGGACCCTAAACCGTCCCCGTCCCCTAACCCTAACCCTAGCCCGAACCCTAACCCTAACCCTTCCCCGAAGCCTGACCCTCACCCGTCCCCTAATCCTAACCCGTATGCTAACACTAACCCGCGCCCTCACACGCACTCTCCCCCTAAAGCGTTGCCGTACCCTCACCTGGACCCTAAACCGTCCCCGTCCCCTAACCCTAACCCTAGCCCGAACCCTAACCCTAACCCTTCCCGGAAGCCTGACCCTCACCCGTCCCCTAATCCTAACCCGTACGCTAACACTAACCCACGTCCTCACACGCACGCTCCCACTAAGGCGTTGCCATACCCTCACCTGGACCCTAAACCGTCCCCGTCCCCTAACCCTAACCCTAGCCCGAACCCTAACACTAACTCTTCCCCGATACCTGACACTCACCCGTCCCCTAATCCTAACCCGTACGCTAACAGTAACCCGCGCCCTCAAACGCACGCTCCCCCTAATGCGTTGCCGTACCCTCACCTGGACCCGAATCCGTCCCCGTCCCCTAACCCTTACCCTAGCCCGAACCCTAACCCTAACACTTCCCCGAAGCCAGACCCTCACCCGTCCCCTAATCCTAACCCGTACGCTAACACTAACCCACGCCCTCAAACGCACGCTCCCCCTAAAGCGTTGCCGTACCCTCACCTGGACCCTAAACCGTCCCGATACCCTAAACCTAACCCTAGCCCGAACCCTAACCCTAACCCTTCGCCGAAGCCTGACCCTCACCCGTGCCCTAATCCTAACCCGTACGCTGACACTAACCGGCGCCCTCACACGCACGCGCCCCCTAAAGCATTGCCATACCCTCACCTGGACCCTAAACCGTCCCCGTCCCCTAACCCTATCCCTAGCCCGAACCCTGACCCTAACCCTTCCCCGAAGCCTGACCCTCACCCGTCCCCTAATCCTAACCCATACGCTAACACTAACCCGCGCCCTCACACGCACGCTCCCCCTAAAGCGTTGCCGTACCCTCACCTGGACCCTAAACCGTCCCCGTCCCCTAACCCTAACCCTAGCCCGAAGCCTAACCCTAACACTTCCCCGAAGCCTGACCCTCACCCGTGCCCTAATCCTAACCCGTAGGCTAACACTAACCCGCGCCCTCACACGCACGCTCCCCCTATAACGTTGCCGTATACTCACCTGGACCCTAAACCGTCCCCGTCCCCTAACCCTAACCCTAGCCCGAACCCTAACCCTAACCCTTCCCCGAAGCCTGACACTCACCCGTGCCCTAATCCTAACCCGTACGCTAACACTAACCCGCGCCCTCACACGCACGCTCCCCCTAAAGCGTTGCCGTACCCTCACCTGGAACCTAAACAGTCCCCGACCCCTAACCCTAACCCTAGCCCGAACCCTAACCCTAACACTTCCCCGAAGCCTGACCCTCACCCGTGCCCTAATCCTAACCCGTACGCTAACACTAACCCACGCCCTCACACGCACGCTCCCCCTAAAGCGTTGCCGTACCCTCACTTGGACCCTAAACCGTCCCCGTCCCCTAACCCTAACCCTAGCCCGAACCCTGACCCTAACCCTTCCCCGAAGCCTGACCCTCACCCGTCCCCTAATCCT
Organism: Delphinus delphis; assembly: GCF_949987515.2. Lineage (NCBI taxonomy): Eukaryota > Metazoa > Chordata > Mammalia > Artiodactyla > Delphinidae > Delphinus > Delphinus delphis. The sequence goes on along the minus strand of NC_082689.1, from coordinate 115,495,661 downwards.
AACCCGTACGCTAACACTAACCCGCGCCCTCACACGCACGCTCCCCCTAAAGCGTTGCCGTACCCTCACCTGGACCCTAAACCGTCCCCGTCCCCTAACCCTAACCCTAGCCCGAAGCCTAACCCTAACTCTTCCCCGAAGCCTGACCCTCACCCGTGCCCTAATCCTAACCCGTACGCTAACACTAACCCGCGCCCTCACACGCACGCTCCTCCTAAAGCGTTGCCGTACCCTCACCTGGACCCTAAACCGTCCCCGTTCCCTAACCCTAACCCTAGCCTGAACCCTAACCCTAACCCTTCCCCGAAGCGTGACCATCACCCGTGCCCTAATCCCAACCCGTACGCTAACACTAACCCGCGCCCTCACACGCACGCTCCCCCTAAAGCGTTGCCGTACCCTCACCTGGACCCTAAACCGTCCCCGTCCCCTAACCCTAACCTTAGCCCGAACCCTAACCCTAACCCTTCCCGGAAGCCTGACCCTCACCCGTCCCCTAATCCTAACCCGTACGCTAACACTAACCCACGTCCTCACACGCACGCTCCCACTAAGGCGTTGCCATACCCTCACCTGGACCCTAAACCGTCCCCGTCCCCTAACCCTAACCCTAGCCCGAACCCTAACACTAACTCTTCCCCGATACCTGACACTCACCCGTCCCCTAATCCTAACCCGTACGCTAACAGTAACCCGCGCCCTCACACGCACGCTCCCCCTAATGCGTTGCCGTACCCTCACCTGGACCCGAATCCGTCCCCGTCCCCTAACCCTTACCCTAGCCCGAACCCTAACCCTAACACTTCCCCGAAGCCAGACCCTCACCCGTCCCCTAATCCTAACCCGTACGCTAACACTAACCCACGCCCTCAAACGCACGCTCCCCCTAAAGCGTTGCCGTACCCTCACCTGGACCCTAAACCGTCCCGATACCCTAAACCTAACCCTAGCCCGAACCCTAACCCTAACCCTTCGCCGAAGCCTGACCCTCACCCGTGCCCTAATCCTAACCCGTACGCTGACACTAACCGGCGCCCTCACACGCACGCGCCCCCTAAAGCATTGCCATACCCTCACCTGGACCCTAAACCGTCCCCGTCCCCTAACCCTATCCCTAGCCCGAACCCTGACCCTAACCCTTCCCCGAAGCCTGACCCTCACCCGTCCCCTAATCCTAACCCATACGCTAACACTAACCCGCGCCCTCACACGCACGCTCCCCCTAAAGCGTTGCCGTACCCTCACCTGGACCCTAAACCGTCCCCGTCCCCTAACCCTAACCCTAGCCCGAACCCTAACCCTAACACTTCCCCGAAGCCTGACCCTCACCCGTGCCCTAATCCTAACCCGTAGGCTAACACTAACCCGCGCCCTCACACGCACGCTCCCCCTATAGCGTTGCCGTACACTCACCTGGACCCTAAACCGTCCCCGTCCCCTAACCCTAACCCTAGCCCGAACCCTAACCCTAACCCTTCCCCGAAGCCTGACACTCACCCGTGCCCTAATCCTAACCCGTACGCTAACACTAACCCGCGCCCTCACACGCACGCTCCCCCTAAAGCGTTGCCGTACCCTCACCTGGACCCTAAACAGTCCCCGACCCCTAACCCTAACCCTAGCCCGAACCCTAACCCTAACACTTCCCCGAAGCCCGACCCTCACCCGTGCCCTAATCCTAACCCGTACGCTAACACTAACCCACGCCCTCACACGCACGCTCCCCCTAAAGCGTTGCCGTACCCTCACTTGGACCCTAAACCGTCCCCGTCCCCTAACCCTAACCCTAGCCCGAACCCTGACCCTAACCCTTCCCCGAAGCCTGACCCTCACCCGTCCCCTAATCCTAACCCGTACGCTAACACTAACCCGCGCCCTCACACGCACGCTCCCCCTAAAGCGTTGCCGTACCCTCACCTGGACCCTAAACCGTCCCCGTCCCCTAACCCTAACCCTAGCCCGAAGCCTAACCCTAACTCTTCCCCGAAGCCTGACCCTCACCCGTGCCCTAATCCTAACCCGTACGCTAACACTAACCCGCGCCCTCACACGCACGCTCCTCCTAAAGCGTTGCCGTACCCTCACCTGGACCCTAAACCGTCCCCGTTCCCTAACCCTAACCCTAGCCCGAACCCTAACCCTAACCCTTCCCCGAAGCGTGACCCTCACCCGTGCCCTAATCCCAACCCGTACGCTAACACTAACCCGCGCCCTCACACGCACGCTCCCCCTAAAGCGTTGCCGTACCCTCACCTGGACCCTAAACCGTCCCCGTCCCCTAACCCTAACCCTAGCCCGAACCCTAACCCTAACACTTCCCCGAAGCCTGACCCTCACCCGTCCCCAATCCTAACTCGTACGCTAACACTAACCCGCGCCCTCACACGCACGCTCCCCCTAAAGCGTTGCCGTACCCTCACCTGGACCCTAAACCGTCCCCGTCCCCTAACCCTAACCCTAGCCCGAACCCTAACCCTAACCCTTCCCCGAAGCCTGACCCTCACCCGTCCCCTAATCCTAACCCGTACGCTAACACTAACCCGCGCCCTCACACGCACGCTCCCCCTAAAGCGTTGCCGTACCCTCACCTGGACCCTAAACCGTCCCCGTCCCCTAACCCTAACCCTAGCCCGAACCCTAACCCTAACCCTTCCCCGAAGCCTGACCCTCACCCGTGCCCTAATCCTAACCCGTACGCTAACAGTAACCCGCGCCCTCACACGCACGCTCCCCCTAAAGCGTTGCCGTACGCTCACCTGGACCCTAAACCGTCCCCGTCCCCTAACCCTAACCCTAGCCCGAACCCTAACCCTAACCCTTCCCGAAGCCTGACCCTCACCCGTCCCCTAATCCTAACCCGTACGCTAACACTAACCCGCGCCCTCACACGCACGGCCCCCCTAAAGCGTTGCCGTACCCTCACCTGGACCCTAAACTGTCCCCGATCCCTAACCCTAACCCTAGCCCGAACCCTAACCCTAACCCTTCCCCGAAGCCTGACCCTCACTTGTCCCCTAATCCTAACCCGTACGCTAAAACTAACCCGGGCCCTCACACGCACGCTCCCCCTAAAGCGTTGCCGTAACCTCACCTGGACCCTAAACCGTCCCCGTCCCCTAACCCTAACCCTAGCCCGAACCCTAACCCTAACCCTTCCCCGAAGCCTGACCCTCACTCGTCCCTAATCCAACCCGTACGCTAACACTAACCCGCGCCCTCACACGCACGCTCCCCCTAAAGCGTTGCCGTACCCTCACCTGGACCCTAAGCCGTCCCCGTCCCCTAACCCTAACCCTAGCCCGAACCCTAACCTTAACCCTTCCCCGAAGCCTGACCCTCACCCGTCCCCTAATCCTAACCCGTACGCTAACACTAACCCGCGCCCTCACACGCACGCCCCCCCTAAAGCGTTGCCGTACCCTCACCTGGACCCTAAACTGTCCCCATCCCCTAACCCTAACCCTAGCCCGAACCCTAACCCTAACCCTTCCCCGAAGCCTGACCCTCATTCGTCCCCTAATCCTAACCCGTACGCTAACACTAACCCGCGCCCTCACACGCACGCTCCCCCTAAAGCGTTTCTGTACCCTCACCTGGACCCTAAACCGTCCCCATCCCCTAACCCTAACCCTAGCCCGTACCCTAACCCTAACACTTCCCCGAAGCCTGACCCTCACCCGTCCCCTAGTCCTAACCCGTACGCTAACACTAACCCGCGCCCTCACACGCACGCTCCCCCAAAAGCGTTGCCGTACCCTCACCTGGACCCTAAACCGTCCCCGTCCCCTAACCCTAACCCTAGCCCGAACCCTAACCATAACCCTTCCCCGAAGCCTGACCCTCACCCGTGCCCTAATCCTAACCCGTACGCTAACACTAACCCGCACCCTCACACGCACGCTCCCCCTAAAGCTTTGCCGTACCCTCACCTGGACCCTAAACCGTCCCCGTCCCCTAACCCTAACCCTGGCCCGAACCCTAACCCTTACCCTTCCCCGGAGCCTGACCCTCACCCGTCCCCTAATCCTAACCCGTACGCTAACACTAACCCGCGCCCTCACACGCACACTCCCACTAAAGCGTTGCCGTGCCCTCACCTGGACCCTAAACCGTCCCCGTCCCCTAACCCTAGCCCGAACCCTAACCCTAACCCTTCCCCGAAGCCTGACCCTCACCCGTCCCCTAATCCTAACCCGTACGCTAACACTAACCCGCGCCCTCACACGCACGCTCCCCCTAAAGCGTTGCCGTACCCTCACTTGGACCCTAAACCGTCCCCGTCCCCTAACCCTAACCCTAGCCCGAACCCTAACCCTAACCCTTCCCCGAAGCCTGACCCTCACCCGTGCCCTAATCCTAACCCGTACGCTAACACTAACCCGCGCCTTCACACGCACGCTCCCACTAAAGCGTTGCCGTACCCTCACCTGGACCCTAAACCGTCCCCGTCCCCTAACCCTAACCCTAGCCCGAACCCTAACCCTAACACTTCCCCGAAGCCTGACCCTCACCCGTCCCCTAATCCTAACCCGTACGCTAACACTAACCCGCGCCCTCACACGCACGCTCCCCCTAAAGCGTTGCCGTACCCTCACCTGGACCCTAAACCGTCCCCGTCCCCTAACCCTAACCCTAGCCCGAACCCTAACTCTTACCCTTCCCCGAAGCCGGACCCTCAACCGTCCCCTAATCCTAACCCGTACGCTAACACTAACCCGCGCCCTCACACGCACGCTCCCCCTAAAGCGTTGCCGTACCCTCACCTGGACCCTAAACCGTCCCCGTCCCCTAACCCTAACCCTAGCCCGAACCCTAACCCTAACCCTTCCCCGAAGCCTGACCCTCACCCGTCCCCTAATCCTAACCCGTACGCTAACACTAACCCGCGCCCTCACACGCAGGCTACCCCTAAAGCACTGCCGTACCCTCACCTGGACCCTAAACCGTCCCCGTCCCCTAACCCTAACCATAGCCCGAACCCTAACCCTAACCCTTCCCCGAAGCCTGACCCTCACCCGTGCCCTAATCCTAACCCGTACGCTAACACTAACCCGCGCCTTCACACGCACGCTCCCCCAAAAGCGTTGCCGTACCCTCACCTGGACCCTAAACCGTCCCCGTCCCCTAACCCTAACCCTAGCCCGAACCCTAACCCTAACCCTTCCCCGAAGCCTGACCCTCACCCGTGCCCTAATCCTAACCCGCACGCTAACACTAACCTGCACCCTCACACGCACGCTCCCCCTAAAGCGTTGCCGTACCCTCACCTGGACCCTAAACTGTCCCCGTCCCCTAACCCTAACCCTAGCCCGAACCCTAACCCTAACCCTTCCCCGAAGCCTGACCCTCATTCGTCCCCTAATCCTAACCCGTACGCTAACACTAACCCGCGCCCTCACACGCACGCTCCCCCTAAAGCGTTTCTGTACCCTCACCTGGACCCTAAACCGTCCCCATCCCCTAACCCTAACCCTAGCCCGTACCCTAACCCTAACACTTCCCCGAAGCCTGACCCTCACCCGTCCCCTAGTCCTAACCCGTACGCTAACACTAACCCGCGCCCTCACACGCACGCTCCCCCAAAAGCGTTGCCGTACCCTCACCTGGACCCTAAACCGTCCCCGTCCCCTAACCCTAACCCAAGCCCGAACCCTAACCATAACCCTTCCCCGAAGCCTGACCCTCACCCGTGCCCTAATCCTAACCCGTACGCTAACAGTAACCCGCACCCTCACACGCACGCTCCCCCTAAAGCGTTGCCGTACCCTCACCTGGACCCTAAACCGTCCCCGTCCCCTAACCCTAACCCTAGCCCGAACCCTAACTCTTACCCTTCCCCGAAGCCTGACCCTCAACCGTCCCCTAATCCTAACCCGTACGCTAACACTAACCCGCGCCCTCACATGCACGCTCCCCCTAAAGCGTTGCCGTACCCTCACCTGGACCCTAAACCGTCCCCATCCCCTAACCCTAACCCTAGCCCGAACCCTAACCCTAACCCTTCCCCGAAGCCTGACCCTCACCCGTCCCCTAATCCTAACCCGTACGCTAACACTAACCCGCGCCCTCACACGCAGGCTACCCCTAAAGCATTGCCTTACCCTCACCTGGACCCTAAACCGTCCCCGTCCCCTAACCCTAACCATAGCCCGAACCCTAACCCTAACCCTTCCCCGAAGCCTGACCCTCACCCGTGCCCTAATCCTAACCCGTACGCTAACACTAACCCGCGCCCTCACACGCACGCTCCCCCAAAATCGTTGCCGTACCCTCACCTGGACCCTATACCGTCCCCGTCCCCTAACCCTAACCCTAGCCCGAACCCTAACCCTATCACTTCCCCGAAGCCTGACCCTCACCCGTGCCCTAATCCTAACCCGCACGCTAACACTAACCTGCACCCTCACACGCACGCTCCCCCTAAAGCGTTGCCGTACCCTCACCTACACCATAAACCGTCCCCGTCCCCTAACCCTAACCCTAGCCCGAACCCTAACCCTAACCCTTCCCCGAAGCCTGACCCTCACCCGTCCCCTAATCCTAACCCGTATGCTAACACTAACCCGCGCCCTCATACGCACGCTCCCCCTAAAGCGTTTCCGTACCCTCACCTGGACCCTAAACCGTCCCCGTCCCCTAACCCTAACCCTAGCCCGAACCCTAACCCTAACCCTTCCCCGAAGCCTGACCCTCACCCGTACCCTAATCCTAACCCGTACGCTAACACTAACCCGCGCCCTCACACGCACGCTCCCCCTACAGCGTTGCCGTACCCTCACCTGGACCCTAAACCGTCCCCGTCCCCTAACCCTAACCCTAGCCCGAACCCTAACCCTAACCCTTCCCCAAAGCTGACCCTCACCCGTGCCCTAATCCTAACCCGTACGCTAACACTAACCCACGCCCTCACACGCACGCTCCCCCTAAAGCGTTGCCGTACCCTCACCTGGACCCTAAACCGTCCCCGTCCCCTAACCCTAACCCTAGCCCGAACCCTAACCCTAACCCTTCCCCGAAGCCTGACCCTCACCCGTCCCCTAATCCTAACCCGTACGCTAACACTAACCCGCGCCCTCACACGCACGCTCCCCCTAAAGCGTTGCCGTACCCTCACCTGGACCCTAAACCGTCCCCGTCCCCTAACCCTAACCCTAGCCCGAACCCTAACCCTAACCCTTCCCCGAAGCCTGACCCTCACCCGTCCCCTAATCCTAACCCGTACGCTAACACTAACCCGCGCCCTCACACGCACGCTCCCCCTAAAGCGTTGCCGTACCCTCACCTGGACCCTAAACCGTCCCCGTCCCCTAACCCTAACCCTAGCCCGAACCCTAACCCTAACCCTTCCCCGAAGCCTGACCCTCACCCGTCCCCTAATCCTAACCCGTACGCTAACACTAACCCGCGCCCTCACACGCACGCTCCCCCTAAAGCGTTGCCGTACCCTCACCTGGACCCTAAACCGTCCCCGTCCCCTAACCCTAACCCTAGCCCGAAGCCTAACCCTAACCCTTCCCCGAAGCCTGACCCTCACCCGTCCCCTAATCCTAACCCGTACGCTAACACTAACCCGCGCCCTCACACGCAGGCTAGCCCTAAAGCGTTGCCGTACCCTCACCTGGACCCTAAACGGTCCCCGTCCCCTAACCCTAACCCTAGCCCGAACCCTAACCCTAACCCTTCCCCGAAGCCTGACCCTCACCCGTCCCCTAATCCTAACCCGTACGCTAACACTAACCCGCGCCCTCACACACACGCTCCCCCTAAAGCGTTGCCGTACCCTCACCTGGACCCTAAACCGTCCCCATCCCCTAACCCTAACCCTAGCCCGAACCCTAACCCTAACCCTTCCCCGAAGCCTGACCCTCACCCGTCCCCTAATCCTAACCCGTACGCTAACAGTAACCCGAGCCTTCACACGCACGCTCCCCCTAAAGCGTTGCCGTACCCTCACCTGGACCCTAAACCGTCCCCGTCCCCTAACCCTAACCCTAGCCCGAACCCTAACCCTAACCCTTCCCCGAAGCCTGACTCTCACCCGTGCCCTAATCCTAACCCGTACGCTAACACTAACCCTCACCCTCACACGCACGCTCCCCCTAAAGCGTTGCCGTACCCTCACCTGGACCCTAAACCGTCCCCGTCCCCTAACCCTAACCCTAGCCCGAACCCTAACCCTAACCCTTCCCCGAAGCCTGACCCTCACCCGTGCCCTAATCCTAACCCGTACGCTAACACTAACCCGCGCCCTCACACGCACGCTCCCCCTAAAGCTTTGCCGTACCCTCACCTGGACCCTAAACCGTCCCCGTCCCCTAACCCTAACCCTAGCCCGAACCCTAACCCTAACCCTTCCCCAAAGCTGACCCTCACCCGTGCCCTAATCCTAACCCGTACGCTAACACTAACCCACGCCCTCACACGCACGCTCCCCCTAAAGCGTTGCCGTACCCTCACCTGGACCCTAAACCGTCCCCGTCCCCTAACCCTAACCCTAGCCCGAACCCTAACCCTAACCCTTCCCCGAAGCCTGACCCTCACCCGTGCCCTAATCCTAACCCGTACGCTAACACTAACCCGCGCCCTCACACGCACGCTCCCCCTAAAGCGTTGCCGTACCCTCACCTGGACCCTAAACCGTCCCCGTCCCCTAACCCTAACCCTAGCCCGAACCCTAACCCTAACCCTTCCCCAAAGCTGACCCTCACCCGTGCCCTAATCCTAACCCGTACGCTAACACTAACCCGCGCCCTCACACGCACGCTCCCCCTAAAGCGTTGCCGTACCCTCACCTGGACCCTAAACCGTCCCCGTCCCCTAACCCTAACCCTAGCAAGAACCCTAACCCTAACCCTTCCCCGAAGCCTGACCCTCACCCGTCCCCTAATCCTAACCCGTACGCTAACACTAACCCGCGCCCTCACACGCACGCTCCCCCTAAAGCGTTGCCGTACCCTCACCTGGACCCTAAACCGTCCCCGTCCCCTAACCCTAACCCTAGCCCGAACCCTAACCCTAACCCTTCCCCGAAGCCTGACCCTCACCCGTCCCCTAATCCTAACCCGTACGCTAACACTAACCCGCGCCCTCACACGCACGCTCCCCCTAAAGCGTTGCCGTACCCTCACCTGGACCCTAAACCGTCCCCGTCCCCTAACCCTAACCCTAGCCCGAACCCTAACCCTAACCCTTCCCCGAAACCTGACCCTCACCCGTGCCCTAATCCTAACCCGTACGCTAACACTAACCCGTGCCCTCACACGCACGCTCCCCCTAAAGCGTTGCCGTACCCTCACCTGGACCCTAAACCGTCCCCGTCCCCTAACCCTAACCCTAGCCCGAACCCTAACCCTAATCCTTCCCCGAAGCTGACCCTCACCCGTGCCCTAATCCTAACCCGTACGCTAACACTAACCTGCGCCCTCACACGCACGCTCCCCCTAAAGCGTTGCCGTACCCTCACCGGACCCTAAACCGTCCCCATCTCCTAACCCTAACCCTAGCCCGAACCCTAACCCTAAACCTTCCCCGAAGCCTGACCCTCACCCGTCCCCTAATCCTAACCCGTACGCTAACACTAACGCGCGCCCTCACACGCACGCTCCCCCAAAAGCGTTGCAGTACCCTCACCTGGACCCTAAACCGTCCCCGTCCCCTAACCCTAACCCTAGCCCGAACCCTAACCCTAACCCTTCCCCGAAGCCTGACCCTCACCCGTCCCCTAATCCTAACCCGTACGCTAACACTAACCCGCGCCCTCACACGCACGCTCCCCCTAAAGCGTTGCCGTACCCTCTCCTGGACCCTAAACCGTCCCCGTCCCCTAACCCTAACCCTAGCCCGAACGCTAACCCTAACCCTTCCCCGAAGCATGACCCTCACCCGTCCCCTAATCCTAACCCGTACGCTAACACTCACCCGCGCCCTCACACGCACGCTCCCCCAAAAGCGTTGCTGTACCCTCACCTGGACCCTAAACCGTCCCCGTCCCCTAACCCTAACCCTAGCCCGAACCCTAACCCTAACCCTTCCCCGAAGCCTGACCCTCACCCGAGCCCTAATCCTAACCCGTACGCTAACACTAACCCGCACCCTCACACGCATGCTCCCCCTAAAGCGTTGCCGTACCCTCACCTGGACCCTAAACCGTCCCCGTCCCCTAACCCTAACCCTAGCCCGAACCCTAACCCTAACCCTTCCCCGAAGCCTGACCCTCACCCGTCCCCTAATCCTAAACCGTACGCTAACACTAACCCGCGCCCTCACACGCACGCTCCCCCTAAAGCGTTGCCGAACCCTCACCTGGACCCTAAACCGTCCCCGTCCCCTAACCCTAACCCTAGCCCGAACCCTAACCCTAACCCTTCCCCGAAGCCTGACCCTCACCCGTCCCCTAATCCTAACCCGTACGCTGACACTAACCCGCGCCCTCACACGCACGCTCCCCCTAAAGCGTTGCCGTACCCTCACCTGGACCCTAAACCGTCCCCGTCCCCTAACCCTAACCCTAGCCCGAACCCTAACCCTAACCCTTCCCCGAAGCCTGACCCTCACCCGTGCCCTAATCCTAACCCGTACGCTAACACTAACCCGCGCCCTCACACGCACGCTCCCCCTAAAGCGTTGCCGTACCCTCACCTGGACCCTAAACCGTCCCCGTCCCCTAACCCTAACCCTAGCCCGAACCCTAACCCTAACCCTTCCCCAAAGCTGACCCTCACCCGTGCCCTAATCCTAACCCGTACGCTAACACTAACCCGCGCCCTCACACGCACGCTCCCCCTAAAGCGTTGCCGTACCCTCACCTGGACCCTAAACCGTCCCCGTCCCCTAACCCTAACCCTAGCCCGAACCCTAACCCTAACCCTTCCCCGAAGCCTGACCCTCACCCGTCCCCTAATCCTAACCCGTACGCTAACACTAACCCGCGCCCTCACACGCACGCTCCCCCTAAAGCGTTGCCGTACCCTCACCTGGACCCTAAACCGTCCCCGTCCCCTAACCCTAACCCTAGCCCGAACCCTAACCCTAACCCTTCCCCGAAGCCTGACCCTCACCCGTCCCCTAATCCTAACCCGTACGCTAACACTAACCCGCGCCCTCACACGCACGCTCCCCCTAAAGCGTTGCCGTACCCTCACCTGGACCCTAAACCGTCCCCGTCCCCTAACCCTAACCCTAGCCCGAACCCTAACCCTAACACTTCCCCGAAACCTGACCCTCACCCGTGCCCTAATCCTAACCCGTACGCTAACACTAACCCGCGCCCTCACACGCACGCTCCCCCTAAAGCGTTGCCGTACCCTCACCTGGACCCTAAACCGTCCCCGTCCCCTAACCCTAACCCTAGCCCGAACCCTAACCCTAATCCTTCCCCGAAGCTGACCCTCACCCGTGCCCTAATCCTAACCCGTACGCTAACACTAACCTGCGCCCTCACACGCACGCTCCCCCTAAAGCGTTGCCGTACCCTCACCTGGACCCTAAACCGTCCCCATCTCCTAACCCTAACCCTAGCCCGAACCCTAACCCTAAACCTTCCCCGAAGCCTGACCCTCACCCGTCCCCTAATCCTAACCCGTACGCTAACACTAACGCGCGCCCTCACACGCACGCTCCCCCAAAAGCGTTGCAGTACCCTCACCTGGACCCTAAACCGTCCCCGTCCCCTAACCCTAACCCTAGCCCGAACCCTAACCCTAACCCTTCCCCGAATCCTGACACTCACCCGTCCCCTAATCCTAACCCGTACGCTAACACTAACCCGCGCCCTCACACGCACGCTCCCCCTAAAGCGTTGCCGTACCCTCACCTGGACCCTAAACCGTCCCCGTCCCCTAACCCTAACCCTAGCCCGAACGCTAACCCTAACCCTTCCCCGAAGCATGACCCTCACCCGTCCCCTAATCCTAACCCGTACGCTAACACTCACCCGCGCCCTCACACGCACGCTCCCCGAAAAGCGTTGCCGTACCCTCACCTGGACCCTAAACCGTCCCCGTCCCCTAACCCTAACCCTAGCCCGAACCCTAACCCTAACACTTCCCCGAAGCCTGACCCTCACCCGTCCCCTAATCGTAACCCGTACGCTAACACTAACGCGCGCCCTCACACGCACGCTCCCCCTAAAGCGTTGCCGTACCCTCACCTGGACCCTAAACCGTCCCCGTCCCCTAACCCTAACCCTAGCCCGAACCCTAACCCTAACCCTTCCCTGAAGCCTGACCCTCACCCGTCCCCTAATCCTAACCCGTACGCTAACACTAACCCGCGCCCTCACACGCACGCTCCCCCTAAAGCGTTGCCGTACCCTCACCTGGACCCTAAAACGTCCCCGTCCCCTAACCCTAACCCTAGCCCGAACCCGAACCCTAACCCTTCCCTGAAGCCTGACCCTCACCCGTCCCCTAATCCTAACCCGTACGCTAACACTAACCCGCGACCTCACACGCACGCTCCCCCTAAAGCATTGCCGTACCCTCACCTGGACCCTAAACCGTCCCCTTCCCCTAACCCTAACCCTAGCCCGAACCCTAACCCTAACCCTTCCCCGAAGCCTGACCCTCACCCGTCCCCTAATCCTAACCCGTACGCTAACACTAACCCGCGCCCTCACACGCACGCTCCCCCTAAAGCGTTGCCGTACCCTCACCTGGACCCTAAACCGTCCCCATCTCCTAACCCAAACCCTAGCCCGAACCCTAACCCTAACCCTTCCCCGAAGCCTGACCCTCACCCGTCCCCTAATCCTAACCCGTACGCTAACACTAACGCGTGCCCTCAAACGCACGCTCCCCCTAAAGCGTTGCCGTACCCTCACCTGGACCCTAAACCGTCCCCGTCCCCTAACCCTAACCCTAGCCCGAACCCTAACCCTAACCCTTCCCCGAAGCCTGACCCTCACCCGTCCCCTAATCCTAACCCGTACGCTAACACTAACCCGCGCCCTCACACGCACGCTCCCCCTAAAGCGTTGCCGTACCCTCACCTGGACCCTAAACCGTCCCCGTCCCCTAACCCTAACCCTAGCACGAACCCTAACCCTAACCCTTCCCCGAAGCCTGACCCTCACCCGTCCCCTAATCCTAACCCGTACGCTAACACTAACCCGCGCCCTCACACGCAGGCTACCCCTAAAGCGTTGCCGTACCCTCACCTGGACCCTAAACCGTCCCCGTCCCCTAACCCTAACCCTAGCCCGAACCCTAACCCCAACCCTTCCCCGAAGCCTGACCCTCACCCGTGCCCTAATCCTAACCCGTACGCTAACACTAACCCGCGCCCTCACACGCACGCTCCCCCTAAAGCGTTGCCGTACCCTCACGTAGACCATAAAGCGTCCCCGTCCCCTAACCCTAACCCTAGCCCGAACCCTAACCCTAACCCTTCCCCGAAGCTGACCCTCACCCGTGCCCTAATCCTAACCCGTACGCTAACACTAACCCGCGCCCTCACACGCACGCTCCCCCTAAAGCGTTGCCGTACCCTCACCTGGACCCTAAACCGTCCCCGTCCCCTAACCCTAACCCTAGCCCGAACCCTAACCCTAACCCTTCCCCGAAGCCTGACCCTCACCCGTCCCATAATCCTAACCCGTACGCTAACACTAACCCGCGCCCTCACACGCACGCTCCCCCTAAAGCGTTGCCGTACCCTCACCTGAACCCTAAACCGTCCCCGTCCCCTAACCCTAACCCTAGCCCGAACCCTAACCCTAACCCTTCCCCGAAGCCTGACCCTCACCCGTCCCCTAATCCTAACCCGTACGCTAACACTAACCCGCGCCCTCACACGCATGCTCCCCCTAAAGCGTTGCCGTACCCTCACCTGGACCCTAAACCGTCCCCGTCCCCTAACCCTAATCCTAGCCCGAACCCTAACCCTAACCCTTCCCCGAAGCTGACCCTCACCCGTGCCCTAATCCTAACCCGTACGCTAACACGAACCCGCGCCCTCACACGCACGCTCCCCCTAAACCGTTGCCGTACCCTCACCTGGACCCTAAACCGTCCCCATCCCCTAACCCTAACCCTAGCCCGAACCCTAACCCTAACCCTTCCCCGAAGCCTGACCCTCACCCGTCCCCTAATCCTAACCCGTACGCTAACACTAACCCGCGCCCTCACACGCACGCTCCCCCAAAAGCGTTTCCGTACCCTCACCTGGACCCTAAACCGTCCCCGTCCCCTAACCCTAACCCTAGCCCGAACCCTAACCCTAACCCTTCCCCGAAGCCTGTCCCTCACACGTGCCCTAATCCTAACCCGTACGCTAACACTAACCCGCGCCCTCACACGCACGCTCCCCCTAAAGCGTTGCCGTACCCTCACCTGGACCCTAAACCGTCCCCGTCCCCTAACCCTAACCCTAGCCCAAACCCTATCCCTAACCCTTCCCCGAAGCTGACCCTCACCCGTGCCCTAATCCTAACCGGTACGCTAACACTAACCCGTGCCCTCAAACGCACGCTCCCCCTAAAGCATTGCCGTACCCTCACCTGGACCCTGAACCGTCCCCGTCCCCTAACCCTAACCCTAGCCCGAACCCTAATCCTAACCCTTCCCCGAAGCCTGACCCTCACCCGTCCCCTAATCCTAACCCGTATGCTAACACTAACCCGCGCCCTCACACGCACGCTCCCCCTAAAGCGTTGCCGTACCCTCACCTGGACCCTAAACCGTCCCCGTCCCCTAACCCTAACCCAAGCCCGAACCCTAACCCTAACCCTTCCCCGAAGCCTGACCCTCACCCGTGCCCTAATCCTAACCCGTACGCTAACACTAACCCGCGCCCTCACACGCACGCTCCCCCTAAAGCGTTGCCGAACCCTCACCTGGACCCTAAACCGTCCCCGTCCCCTAACCCTAACCCTAGCCCGAACCCTAACCCTAACCCTTCCCGGAAGCCTGACCCTCACCCGTGCCCTAATCCTAACCCGTACGCTAACACTAACAAGCGCCCTCACACGCACGCTCCACCTAAAACGTTGCCGTACCCTCACCTGGACCCTAAACCGTCCCCGTCCCCTAACCCTAACCCTAGCCCGAACCCTAACCCCAACCCTTCCCCGAAGCCTGACCCTCACCCGTCCCCTAATCCTAACCCGTACGCTAACACTAACCCGCGCCCTCACACGCACGCTCCCCCAAAAGCGTTGCCGTACCCTCACCTGGACCCTAAACCGTCCCCGTCCCCTAACCCTAACCCTAGCCCGAACCCTAACCCTAACCCTTCCCTGAAGCCTGACCCTCACCCGTCCCCTAATCCTAACCCGTACGCTAACACTAACCCGCGACCTCACACGCACGCTCCCCCTAAAGCATTGCCGTACCCTCACCTGGACCCTAAACCGTCCCCTTCCCCTAACCCTAACCCTAGCCCGAACCCTAACCCTAACCCTTCCCCGAAGCCTGACCCTCACCCGTCCCCTAATCCTAACCCGTACGCTAACACTAACCCGCGCCCTCACACGCACGCTCCCCCTAAAGCGTTGCCGTACCCTCACCTGGACCCTAAACCGTCCCCATCTCCTAACCCTAACCCTAGCCCGAACCCTAACCCTAACCCTTCCCCGAAGCCTGACCCTCACCCGTCCCCTAATCCTAACCCGTACGCTAACACTAACGCGCGCCCTCAAACGCACGCTCCCCCTAAAGCGTTGCCGTACCCTCACCTGGACCCTAAACCGTCCCCGTCCCCTAACCCTAACCCTAGCCTGAACCCTAACCCTAACCCTTCCCCGAAGCCTGACCCTCACCCGTCCCCTAATCCTAACCCGTACGCTAACACTAACCCGCGCCCTCACACGCACGCTCCCCCTAAAGCGTTGCCGTACCCTCACCTGGACCCTAAACCGTCCCCGTCCCCTAACCCTAACCCTAGCACGAACCCTAACCCTAACCCTTCCCCGAAGCCTGACCCTCACCCGTCCCCTAATCCTAACCCGTACGCTAACACTAACCCGCGCCCTCACACGCAGGCTACCCCTAAAGCGTTGCCGTACCCTCACCTGGACCCTAAACCGTCCCCGTCCCCTAACCCTAACCCTAGCCCGAACCCTAACCCCAACCCTTCCCCGAAGCCTGACCCTCACCCGTGCCCTAATCCTAACCCGTACGCTAACACTAACCCGCGCCCTCACACGCACGCTCCCCCTAAAGCGTTGCCGTACCCTCACGTAGACCATAAACCGTCCCCGTCCCCTAAGCCTAACCCTAGCCCGAACCCTAACCCTAACCCTTCCCCGAAGCCTGACCCCCACCCGTCCCCTAATCCTAACCCGTACGCTAACACTAACCCGCGCCCTCACACGCACGCTCCCCCTAAAGCGTTGCCGTACCCTCACCTGGACCCTAAACCGTCCCCGTCCCCTAACCCTAACCCTAGCCCGAACCCTAACCCTAACCCTTCCCCGAAGCTGACCCTCACCCGTGCCCTAATCCTAACCCGTACGCTAACACTAACCCGTGCCCTCACACGCACGCTCCCCCTAAAGCGTTGCCGTACCCTCACCTGGACCCTAAACCGTCCCCGTCCCCTAACCCTAACCCTAGCCCGAACCCTAACCCTAACCCTTCCCCGAAGCCTGACCCTCACCCGTCCCCTAATCCTAACCCGTACGCTAACACTAACCCGCGCCCTCACACGCACGCTCAACCTAAAGCGTTGCCGTACCCTCACCTGGACCCTAAACCGTCCCCGTCCCCTAACCCTAACCCTAGCCCGAACCCTAACCCTAACCCTTCCCCGAAGCTGACCCTCACCCGTGCCCTAATCCTAACCCGTACGCTAACACTAACCCGCGCCCTCACACGCACGCTCCCCCTAAAGCGTTGCCGTACCCTCACCTGGACCCTAAACCGTCCCCGTCCCCTAACCCTAACCCTAGCCCGAACCCTAACCCTAACCTTTCCCCGAAGCCTGACCCTCACCCGTCCCATAATCCTAACCCGTACGCTAACACTAACCCGCGCCCTCACACGCACGCTCCCCCTAAAGCGTTGCCGTACCCTCACCTGAACCCTAAACCGTCCCCGTCCCCTAACCCTAACCCTAGCCCGAACCCTAACCCTAACCCTTCCCCGAAGCCTGACCCTCACCCGTGCCCTAATCCTAACCCGTACGCTAACACGAACCCGCGCCCTCACACGCACGCTCCCCCTAAACCGTTGCCGTACCCTCACCTGGACCCTAAACCGTCCCCATCCCCTAACCCTAACCCTAACCCTAACCCTAACCCTAACCCTAACCCTCACCTGGACCCTAAACCGTCCCCGTCCCCTAACCCTAACCCTAGCCCGAACCCTAACCCTAACCCTTCCCCGAAGCCTGACCCTCACCCGTCCCCTAATCCTAACCCGTACGCTAACACTAACCCGCGCCCTCACACGCATGCTCCCCCTAAAGCGTTGCCGTACCCTCACCTGGACCCTAAACCGTCCCCGTCCCCTAACCCTAACCCTAGCCCAAACCCTATCCCTAACCCTTCCCCGAAGCTGACCCTCACCCGTGCCCTAATCCTAACCCGTACGCTAACACTAACCCGTGCCCTCAAACGCACGCTCCCCCTAAAGCATTGCCGTACCCTCACCTGGACCCTGAACCGTCCCCATCCCCTAAACCTAACCCTAGCCCGAACCCTAATCCTAACCCTTCCCCGAAGCCTGACCCTCACCCGTCCCCTAATCCTAACCCGAATGCTAACACTAACCCGCGCCCTCACACGCACGCTCCCCCTAAAGCGTTGCCGTACCCTCACCTGGACCCTAAACCGTCCCCGTCCCCTAACCCTAACCCAAGCCCGAACCCTAACCCTAACCCTTCCCCGAAGCCTGACCCTCACCCGTGCCCTAATCCTAACCCGTACGCTAACACTAACCCGCGCCCTCACACGCACGCTCCCCCTAAAGCGTTGCCGAACCCTCACCTGGACCCTAAACCGTCCCCGTCCCCTAACCCTAACCCTAGCCCGAACTCTAACCCTAACCCTTTCCCGAAGCCTGACCCTCACCCGTGCCCTAATCCTAACCCGTACGCTAACACTAACCCGCGCCCTCACACGCACGCTCCCCCTAAAGCGTTGCCGTACCCTCACCTGGACCCTAAACCGTCCCCGTCCCCTAACCCTAACCCTAGCCCGAACCCTAACCCTAACCCTTCCCCGAAGCCTGACCCTCACCCGTCCCCTAATCCTAACCCGTACGCTAACACTAACCCGCGCCCTCACACGCACGCTCCCCCTAAAGCGTTGCCGTACCCTCACCTGGACCCTAAACCGTCCCCGTCCCCTAACCCTAACCCTAGCCCGAACCCTAACCCTAACCCTTCCCCGAAGCCTGACCCTCACCCGTCCCCTAATCCTAACCCGTACGCTAACACTAATCCGCGCCCTCACACGCACGCTCCCCCTAAAGCGTTGCCGTACCCTCACCTGGACCCTAAACCGTCCCCGTCCCCTAACCCTAACCCTAGCCCAAACCCTAACCCTAACCCTTCCCCGAAGCTGACCCTCACCCGTGCCCTAATCCTAACCCGTACGCTAACAGTAACCCGTGCCCTCACACGCACGCTCCCGCTAAAGCATTGCCGTACCCTCACCTGGACCCGGAACCGTCCCCGTCCCCTAACCCTAACCCTAGCCCGAACCCTAACCCTAACCCTTCCCCGAAGCCTGACCCTCACCCGTCCCCTAAACCTAACCCGTACGCTAACACTAACCCGTGCCCTCACACGCACGCTCCCCGTAAAGTGTTGCCGTACCCTCACCTGGACCCTAAACCGTCCCCGTCCCCTAACCCTAACCCTAGCACGAACCCTAACCCTAACCCTTCCCCGAAGCCTGACCCTCACCCGTGCCCTAATCCTAACCCGTACGCTAACACTAACGCGCGCCCTCACACGCACGCTCCCCCTAAAGCGTTGCCGTACCCTCACCTGGACCATAAACCGTCCCCATCCCCTAACCCTAACCCTAGCCCGAACCCTAACCCTAACCCTTCCCCGAAGCCTGACCCTCACCCGTGCCCTAATCCTAACCCGTACGCTAACACTAACCCGCGCCCTCACACGCACGCTCCCCCTAAAGCTTTGCCGTACCCTCACCTGGACCCTGAACCGTCCCCGTCCCCTAACCCTAACCCTAGCCCGAACCCTAACCCTAACCCTTCCCCGAAGCCTGACCCTCACCCGTGCCCTAATCCTAACCCGTACGCTAACACTAACCCGCGCCCTCACACGCACGCTCCCCCTAAAGCGTTGCCGTACCCTCACCTGGACCCTAAACCGTCCCCGTCCCCTAACCCTAACCCTAGCCCGAACCCTAACCCTAACCCTTCCCCGAAGCTGACCCTCACCCGTGCCCTAATCCTAACCCGTACGCTAACACTAACCCGCGCCCTCACACGCAGGCTAGCCCTAAAGCGTTGCCGTACCCTCACCTGGACCCTAAACCGTCCCCGTCCCCTAACCCTAACCCTAGCCCGAACCCTAACCCTAACCCTTCCCCGAAGCCTGACCCTCACCCGTGCCCTAATCCTAACCCGTACGCTAACACTAACCCGCGCCCTCACACGCACGCTCCCCCTAAAGCGTTGCCGTACACTCACCTGGACCCTAAACCGTCCCCATCCCCTAACCCTAACCCTAGCCCGAACCCTAACCCTAACCCTTCCCCGAAGCCTGACCCTCACCCGTCCCCTAATCCTAACCCGTACGCTAACAGTAACCCGCGCCCTCACACGCACGCTCCCCCTAAAGCGTTGCCGTACCCTCACCTGGACCCTAAACCGTCCCCGTCCCCTAACCCTAACCCTAGCCCGAACCCTAACCCTAACCCTTCCCCGAAGCCTGACCCTCACCCGTGCCCTAATCCTAACCCGTACGCTAACACTAACCCGCGCCCTCACACGCACGCTCCCCCTAAAGCGTTGCCGTACCCTCACCTGGACCCTAAACCGTCCCCGTCCCCTAACCCTAACCCTAGCCCAAACCCTAACCCTAAACCTTCCCCGAAGCTGACCCTCACCCGTGCCCTAATCCTAACCCGTACACTAACACTAACCCGTGCCCTCACACGCACGCTCCCCCTAAAGCATTGCCGTACCCTCACCTGGACCCTGAACCGTCCCCGTCCCCTAACCCTAACCCTAGCCCGAACCCTAACCCTAACCCTTCCCCGAAGCCTGACCCTCACCCGTGCCCTAATCCTAACCCGTACGCTAACACTAACCCGCGCCCTCACACGCACGCTCCCCCTAAAGCGTTGCCGTACCCTCACCTGGACCCTAAACCGTCCCCGTCCCCTAACCCTAACCCTAGCCCGAACCCTAACCCTAACCCTTCCCCGAAGCTGACCCTCACCCGTGCCCTAATCCTAACCCGTACGCTAACACTAACCCGCGCCCTCACACGCACGCTCCCCCTAAAGCGTTGCCGTACCCTCACCTGGACCCTAAACCGTCCCCGTCACCTAACCCTAACCCTAGCCCGAACCCTAACCCTAACCCTTCCCCGAAGCCTGACCCTCACCCGTGCCCTAATCCTAACCCGTACGCTAACACTAACCCACGCCCTCACACGCACGCTCCCCCTAAAGTGTTGCCGTACCCTCACTTGGACCCTAAACCGTCCCCGTCCCCTAACCCTAACCCTAGCCCGAACCCTAACCCTAACCCTTCCCCGAAGCCTGACCCTCACCCGTCCCCTAATCCTAACCCGTACGCTAACACTAACCCGCGCCCTCACACGCACGCTCCCCCAAAAGCGTTGCCGTACCCTCACCTGGACCCTAAACCGTCCCCGTCCCCTAACCCTAACCCTAGCCCGAACCCTAACCCTAACCCTTCCCCGAAGCTGACCCTCACCCGTGCCCTAATCCTAACCCGTACGCTAACACTAACCCGCGCCCTCACACGCACGCTCCCCCTAAAGCGTTGCCGTACCCTCACCTGGACCCTAAACCGTCCCCGTCCCCTAACCCTAACCCTAGCCCGAACCCTAACCCTAACCCTTCCCCGAAGCGTGACCCTCACCCGTGCCCTAATCCTAACCCGTACGCTAACACTAACCCACGCCCTCACACGCACGCTCCCCCTAAAGGGTTGCCGTACCCTCACCTGGACCCTAAACCGTCCCCATCCACTAACCCTAACCCTAGCCCGAACCCTAACCCTAACCCTTCCCCGAAGCCTGACCCTCACCCGTCCCCTAATCCTAACCCGTACGCTAACACTAACCCGCGCCCTCACACGCACGCTCCCCCTAAAGCGTTGCCGTACCCTCACCTGGACCCTAAACCGTCCCCGTCCCCTAAACCTAACCCTAGCCCGAACCCTAACCCTAACCCTTCCCGAAGCCTGACCCTCACCCGTCCCCTAATCCTAACCCGTACGCTAACACTAACCTGCGCACTCACACGCAGGCTACCCCTAAAGCGTTGCCGTACCCTCACCTGGACCCTAAACCGTCTCCGTCCCCTAACCCTAACCCTAGCCCGAACCCTAACCCTAACCCTTCCCCGAAGCCTGACCCTCACCCGTGCCTTAATCCTAACCCGTACTCTAACACTAACCCGCGCCCTCACACGCACGCTCCCCCTAAAGCGTTGCCGTACCCTCACCTGGATCCTAAACCGTCCCCGTCCCCTAACCCTAACCCTAGCCCGAACCCTAACCCTAACCCTTCCCCGAAGCCTGACCCTCACCCGTCCCCTAATCCTAACCCGTACGCTAACACTAACCCGCGCCCTCACACGCACGCTCCCCCTAAAGGGTTGCCGTACCCTCACCTGGACCCTAAACCGTCCCCGTCCCCTAACCCTAACCCTAGCCCGAACCCTAACCCTAACCCTTCCCCGAAGCCTGACCCTCACCCGTCCCCTAATCCTAACCCGTACGCTAACACTAACCCGCGCCCTCACACGCACGCTCCCCCAAAAGCGTTGCCGTACCCTCACCTGGACCCTAAACCGTCCCCGTCCCCTAACCCTAACCCTAGCCCGAACCCTAACCCTAACCCTTCCCCGAAGCTGACCCTCAGCCGTCCCCTTATCCTAACCCGTACGCTAACACTAACCCGCGCCCTCACACGCACGCTCCCCCTAAAGCGTTGCCGTACCCTCACCTGGACCCTAAACCGTCCCCATCCCCTAACCCTAACCCTAGCCCGAACCCTAACCCTAACCCTTCCCCGAAGTCTGACCCTCACCCGTGCCCTAATCCTAACCCGTACGCTAACACTAACCCACGCCCTCACACGCACGCTCCCCCTAAAGCGTTGCCGTACCCTCACCTGGACCCTAAACCGTCCCCATCCACTAACCCTAACCCTAGCCCGAACCCTAATCCTAAACCTTCCCCGAAGCCTGACCCTCACCCGTCCGCTAATCCTAACCCGTAAGCTAACACTAACCCGCGCCCTCACACGCACGCTCCCCCTAAAGCGTTGCCGTTCCCTCACCTGGACCCTAAACCGTCCCCGTCCCCTAAACCTAACCCTAGCCCGAACCCTAACCCTAACCCTTCCCCGAAGCCTGACCCTCACCCGTCCCCTAATCCTAACCCGTACGCTAACACTAACCCGCGCACTCACACGCAGGCTACCCCTAAAGCGTTGCCGTACCCTCACCTGGACCCTAAACCGTCTCCGTCCCCTAACCCTAACCCTAGCCCGAACCCTAACCCTAACCCTTCCCCGAAGCCTGACCCTCACCCGTGCCTTAATCCTAACCCGTACGCTAACACTAACCCGCGCCCTCACACGCACGCTCCCCCTAAAGCGTTGCCGTACCCTCACCTGGATCCTAAACCGTCCCCGTCCCCTAACCCTAACCCTAGCACGAACCCTAACCCTAACCCTTCCCCGAAGCCTGACCCTCACCCGTCCCCTTATCCTAACCCGTACGCTAACACTAACCCGCGCCCTCACACGCACGCTCCCCCTAAAGCGTTGCCGTACCCTCACCTGGACCCTAAACCGTCCCCGTCCCCTAACCCTAACCCTAGCCCGAACCCTAACCCTAACCCTTCCCCGAAGCCTGACCCTCACCCGTGCCCTAATCCTAACCCGTACGCTAACACTAACCCGCGCCCTCACACGCACGCTCCCCCTAAAGCGTTGCCGTACCCTCACCTGGACCCTAAACCGTCCCCATCCCCTAACCCTAACCCTAGCCCGAACCCTAACCCTAACCCTTCCCCGAAGCCTGACCCTCACCCGTCCCCTAATCC
Source organism: Delphinus delphis (assembly GCF_949987515.2). Lineage (NCBI taxonomy): Eukaryota > Metazoa > Chordata > Mammalia > Artiodactyla > Delphinidae > Delphinus > Delphinus delphis. The sequence goes on along the minus strand of NC_082689.1, from coordinate 115,472,436 downwards.
TAACCCGTACGCTAACAGTAACCCGCGCCCTCACACGCACGCTCCCCCTAAAGCGTTGCCGTACCCTCACCTGGACCCTAAACCGTCCCCGTCCCCTAACCCTAACCCTAGCCCGAACCCTAACCCTAACCCTTCCCCGAAGCCTGACCCTCACCCGTCCCCTAATCCTAACCCGTACGCTAACACTAACCCACGCCCTCACACGCACGCTCCCCCTAAAGCGTTGCCGTACCCTCACCTGGACCCTAAACCGTCCCCGTCCCCTAACCCTAACCCTAGCCCGAACCCTAACCCTAACCCTTCCCCGAAGCCTGACCCTCACCCGTCCCATAATCCTAACCCGTACGCTAACACTAACCCGCGCCCTCACACGCAGGCTAGCCCTAAAACGTTGTCGTACCCTCACCTGGACCCTAAACCGTCCCCGTCCCCTAACCCTAACCCTAGCCCGAACCCTAACCCTAACCCTTCCCCGAAGCCTGACCCTCACCCGTGCCCTAATCCTAACCCGAACGCTAACACTAACCCACGCCCTCACACGCACGCTCCCCCTGAAGCGTTGCCGTACCCTCACCTGGACCCTAAACCGTCCCCGTCCCCTAACCCTAACCCTAGCCCGAACCCTAACCCTAACCCTTCCCCGAAGCCTGACCCTCACCCGTGCCCTAATCCTAACCCGTACGCTAACACTAACCCGCGCCCTCACACGCACGCTCCCCCAAAAGCGTTGCCGTACCCTCACCTGGACCCTAAACCGTCCCCGTCCCCTAACCCTAACCCTAGCCCGAACCCTAACCCTAACCCTTCCCCGAAGCTGACCCTCACCCGTGCCCTAATCCTAACCCGTACGCTAACACTAACCCGCGCCCTCACACGCACGCTCCCCCTAAAGCGTTGCCGTACCCTCACCTGGACCCTAAACCGTCCCCATCCCCTAACCCTAACCCTAGCCCGAACCCTAACCCTAACCCTTCCCCGAAGCTTGACCCTCACCCGTGCCCTAATCCTAACCCGTACGCTAACACTAACCCACGCCCTCACACGCACGCTCCCCCTAAAGCGTTGCCGTACCCTCACCTGGACCCTAAACCGTCCCCATCCACTAACCCTAACCCTAGCCCGAACCCTAACCCTAACCCTTCCCCGAAGCCTGACCCTCAGCCGTCCGCTAATCCTAACCCGTACGCTAACACTAACCCGCGCCCTCACACGCACGCTCCCCCTAAAGCGTTGCCGTACCCTCACCTGGACCCTAAACCGTCCCCGTCCCCTAAACCTAACCCTAGCCCGAACCCTAACCCTAACCCTTCCCCGAAGCCTGACCCTCACCCGTCCCCTAATCCTAACCCGTACGCTAACACTAACCCGCGCACTCACACGCAGGCTACCCCTAAAGCGTTGCCGTACCCTCACCTGGACCCTAAACCGTCTCCGTCCCCTAACCCTAACCCTAGCCCGAACCCTAACCCTAACCCTTCCCCAAAGCCTGACCCTCACCCGTGCCTTAATCCTAACCCATACGCTAACACTAACCCACGCCCTCACACGCACGCTCCCCCTAAAGCGTTGCCGTACCCTCACCTGGATCCTAAACCGTCCCCGTCCCCTAACCCTAACCCTAGCCCGAACCCTAACCCTAACCCTTCCCCGAAGCCTGACCCTCACCCGTCCCCTAATCCTAACCCGTACGCTAACACTAACCCGCGCCCTCACACGCACGCTCCCCCTAAAGCGTTGCCGTACCCTCACCTGGACCCTAAACCGTACCCGTCCCCTAACCCTAATCCTAGCCCGAACCCTAACCCTAACCCTTCCCCGCAGCCTGACCCTCACCCGTCCCCTAATCCTAACCCGTACGCTAACACTAACCCGCGCCCTCACACGCACGCTCCCCCTAAAGCGTTGCCGTACCCTCACCTGGACCCTAAACCGTCCCCGTCCCCTAACCCTAACCCTAGCCCCAACCCTAATCCTAACCCTTCCCCGAAGCCTGACCCTCACCCGTCCCCTAATCCTAACCCGTACGCTAACACAAACCCGCGCCCTCACACGCAGGCTACCCCTAAAGCGTTGCCGTACCCTCACCTGGACTCTAAACCGTCCCCGTCCCCTAACCCTAACCCTAGCCCGAACCCTAACCCTAACCCTTCCCCGAAGCCTGACCCTCACCCGTGCCCTAATCCTAACCCGTACGCTAACACAAACCCGCGCCCTCACACGCACGCTCCCCCTAAAGCGTTGCCGTACCCTCACCTGGACCCTAAACCGTCCCCATCCCCTAACCCTAACCCTAGCCCGAACCCTAACCCTAACCCTTCCCCGAAGCCTGACCCTCACCCGTCCCCTAATCCTAACCCGTACGCTAACACTAAACCGCGCCCTCACACGCACGCTCCCCCTAAAGCGTTGCCGTACCCTCACCTGGACCCTAAACCGTCCCCATCCCCTAACCCTAACCCTAGCCCGAACCCTAACCCTAACCCTTCCCCGAAGCCTGACCCTCACCCGTCCCCTAATCCTAACCCGTACGCTAACACTAACCCGCGCCCTCACACGCACGCTCCCCCAAAAGCGTTGCCGTACCCTCACCTGGACCCTAAACCGTCCCCATCCCCTAACCCTAACCCTAGCCCGAACCCTAACCCTAAACCTTCCCCGAAGCCTGACCCTCACCCGTCCCCTAATCCTAACCCGTACGCTAACACTAACCCGCGCCCTCACACGCACGCTCCCCCTAAAGCGTTGCCGTACCCTCACCTGGACCCTAAACCGTCCCCGTCCCCTAACCCTAACCTTACCCCGAACCCTAACCCTAACCCTTCCCCGAAGCCTGACCCTCACCCGTCCCCTAATCCTAACCCGTACGCTAACACTAACCAGCGCCCTCACACGCACGCTCCCCCTAAAGCGTTGCCGTACCCTCACCTGGACCCTAAACCGTCCCCGTCCCCTAACCCTAACCCTAGCCCGAACCCTAACCCTAACCCTTCCCCGCAGCCTGACCCTCACCCGTCCCCTAATCCTAACCCGTACGCTAACACTAACCCGCGCCCTCACACGCACGCTCCCCCTAAAGCGTTGCCGTACCCTCACCTGGACCCTAAACCGTCCCCGTCCCCTAACCCTAACCCTAGCCCGAACCCTAATCCTAACCCTTCCCCGAAGCCTGACCCTCACCCGTCCCCTAATCCTAACCCGTACGCTAACACAAACCCGCGCCCTCACACGCAGGCTACCCCTAAAGCGTTGCCGTACCCTCACCTGGACTCTAAACCGTCCCCGTCCCCTAACCCTAACCCTAGCCCGAACCCTAACCCTAACCCTTCCCCGAAGCCTGACCCTCACCCGTGCCCTAATCCTAACCCGTACGCTAACACTAACCCGCGCCCTCACACGCACGCTCCCCCTAAAGCGTTGCCGTACCCTCACCTGGACCCTAAACCGTCCCCATCCCCTAACCCTAACCCTAGCCCGAACCCTAACCCTAACCCTTCCCCGAAGCCTGACCCTCACCAGTCCCCTAATCCTAACCCGTACGCTAACACTAACCCGCGCCCTCACACGCACGCTCCCCCAAAAGCGTTGCCGTATCCTCACCTGGACCCTAAACCGTCCCCGTCCCCTGACCCTAACCCTAGCCCGAACCCTAACCCTAACCCTTCCCCGAAGCCTGACCCTCACCCGTGCCCTAATCCTAACCCGTACGCTAACACTAACCCGCACCCTCACACGCACGCTCCCCCTAAAGCGTTGCCGTACCCTCACCTGGACCCTAAACCGTCCCCGTCCCCTAACCCTAACCCTAGCCCGAACCCTAACCCTAACCCTTCCCCGAAGCCTGACCCTCACCCGTCCCCTAATCCTAACCCGTACGCTAACACTAACCCGCGCCCTCACACGCACGCTCCCCCTAAAGCGTTGCCGTACCCTCACCTGGACCCTAAACCGTCCCCGTCCCCTAACCCTAACCCTAGCCCGAACCCTAACCCTAACCCTTCCCCGAAGCCTGACCCTCACCCGTCCCCTAATCCTAACCCGTACGCTAACACTAACCCGCGCCCTCACACGCACGCTCCCCCTAAAGCGTTGCCGTACCCTCACCTGGACCCTAAACCGTCCCCGTCCCCTAACCCTAACCCTAGCCCGAACCCTAACCCTAACCCTTCCCCGAAGCCTGACCCTCACCCGTCCCCTAATCCTAACCCGTACGCTAACACTAACCCGCGCCCTCACACGCACGCTCCCCCTAAAGCGTTGCCGTACCCTCACCTGGACCCTAAACCGTCCCCGTCCCCTAACCCTAACCCTAGCCCGAACCCTAACCCTAACCCTTCCCCGAAACCTGACCCTCACCCGTGCCCTAATCCTAACCCGTACGCTAACACTAACCCGCGCCCTCACACGCACGCTCCCCCTAAAGCGTTGCCGTACCCTCACCTGGACCCTAAACCGTCCCCGTCCCCTAACCCTAACCCTAGCCCGAACCCTAACCCTAATCCTTCCCCGAAGCTGACCCTCACCCGTGCCCTAATCCTAACCCGTACGCTAACACTAACCTGCGCCCTCACACGCACGCTCCCCCTAAAGCGTTGCCGTACCCTCACCTGGACCCTAAACCGTCCCCATCTCCTAACCCTAACCCTAGCCCGAACCCTAACCCTAAACCTTCCCCGAAGCCTGACCCTCACCCGTCCCCTAATCCTAACCCGTACGCTAACACTAACGCGCGCCCTCACACGCACGCTCCCCCAAAAGCGTTGCAGTACCCTCACCTGGACCCTAAACCGTCCCCGTCCCCTAACCCTAACCCTAGCCCGAACCCTAACCCTAACCCTTCCCCGAAGCCTGACACTCACCCGTCCCCTAATCCTAACCCGTACGCTAACACTAACCCGCGCCCTCACACGCACGCTCCCCCTAAAGCGTTGCCGTACCCTCACCTGGACCCTAAACCGTCCCCGTCCCCTAACCCTAACCCTAGCCCGAACGCTAACCCTAACCCTTCCCCGAAGCATGACCCTCACCCGTCCCCTAATCCTAACCCGTACGCTAACACTCACCCGCGCCCTCACACGCACGCTCCCCGAAAAGCGTTGCTGTACCCTCACCTGGACCCTAAACCGTCCCCGTCCCCTAACCCTAACCCTAGCCCGAACCCTAACCCTAACCCTTCCCCGAAGCCTGACCCTCACCCGAGCCCTAATCCTAACCCGTACGCTAACACTAACCCGCACCCTCACACGCATGCTCCCCCTAAAGCGTTGCCGTACCCTCACCTGGACCCTAAACCGTCCCCGTCCCCTAACCCTAACCCTAGCCCGAACCCTAACCCTAACCCTTCCCCGAAGCCTGACCCTCACCCGTCCCCTAATCCTAAACCGTACGCTAACACTAACCCGCGCCCTCACACGCACGCTCCCCCTAAAGCGTTGCCGAACCCTCACCTGGACCCTAAACCGTCCCCGTCCCCTAACCCTAACCCTAGCACGAACCCTAACCCTAACCCTTCCCCGAAGCCTGACCCTCACCCGTGCCCTAATCCTAACCCGTACGCTAACACTAACCCGCGCCCTCACACGCACGCTCCCCCTAAAGCGTTGCCGTACCCTCACGTAGACCATAAACCGTCCCCGTCCCCTAAGCCTAACCCTAGCCCGAACCCTAACCCTAACCCTTCCCTGAAGCCTGACCCTCACCCGTCCCCTAATCCTAACCCGTACGCTACCACTAACCCGCGACCTCACACGCACGCTCCCCCTAAAGCATTGCCGTACCCTCACCTGGACCCTAAACCGTCCCCTTCCCCTAACCCTAACCCTAGCCCGAACCCTAACCCTAACCCTTCCCCGAAGCCTGACACTCACCCGTCCCCTAATCCTAACCCGTACGCTAACACTAACCCGCGCCCTCACACGCACGCTCCCCCTAAAGCGTTGCCGTACCCTCACCTGGACCCTAAACCGTCCCCGTCCCCTAACCCTAACCCTAGCCCGAACGCTAACCCTAACCCTTCCCCGAAGCATGACCCTCACCCGTCCCCTAATCCTAACCCGTACGCTAACACTCACCCGCGCCCTCACACGCACGCTCCCCGAAAAGCGTTGCTGTACCCTCACCTGGACCCTAAACCGTCCCCGTCCCCTAACCCTAACCCTAGCCCGAACCCTAACCCTAACCCTTCCCCGAAGCCTGACCCTCACCCGAGCCCTAATCCTAACCCGTACGCTAACACTAACCCGCACCCTCACACGCATGCTCCCCCTAAAGCGTTGCCGTACCCTCACCTGGACCCTAAACCGTCCCCGTCCCCTAACCCTAACCCTAGCCCGAACCCTAACCCTAACCCTTCCCCGAAGCCTGACCCTCACCCGTCCCCTAATCCTAAACCGTACGCTAACACTAACCCGCGCCCTCACACGCACGCTCCCCCTAAAGCGTTGCCGAACCCTCACCTGGACCCTAAACCGTCCCCGTCCCCTAACCCTAACCCTAGCACGAACCCTAACCCTAACCCTTCCCCGAAGCCTGACCCTCACCCGTGCCCTAATCCTAACCCGTACGCTAACACTAACCCGCGCCCTCACACGCACGCTCCCCCTAAAGCGTTGCCGTACCCTCACGTAGACCATAAACCGTCCCCGTCCCCTAAGCCTAACCCTAGCCCGAACCCTAACCCTAACCCTTCCCTGAAGCCTGACCCTCACCCGTCCCCTAATCCTAACCCGTACGCTAACACTAACCCGCGACCTCACACGCACGCTCCCCCTAAAGCATTGCCGTACCCTCACCTGGACCCTAAACCGTCCCCTTCCCCTAACCCTAACCCTAGCCCGAACCCTAACCCTAACCCTTCCCCGAAGCCTGACCCTCACCCGTCCCCTAATCCTAACCCGTACGCTAACACTAACCCGCGCCCTCACACGCACGCTCCCCCTAAAGCGTTGCCGTACCCTCACCTGGACCCTAAACCGTCCCCATCTCCTAACCCAAACCCTAGCCCGAACCCTAACCCTAACCCTTCCCCGAAGCCTGACCCTCACCCGTCCCCTAATCCTAACCCGTACGCTAACACTAACGCGTGCCCTCAAACGCACGCTCCCCCTAAAGCGTTGCCGTACCCTCACCTGGACCCTAAACCGTCCCCGTCCCCTAACCCTAACCCTAGCCCGAACCCTAACCCTAACCCTTCCCCGAAGCCTGACCCTCACCCGTCCCCTAATCCTAACCCGTACGCTAACACTAACCCGCGCCCTCACACGCACGCTCCCCCTAAAGCGTTGCCGTACCCTCACCTGGACCCTAAACCGTCCCCGTCCCCTAACCCTAACCCTAGCACGAACCCTAACCCTAACCCTTCCCCGAAGCCTGACCCTCACCCGTCCCCTAATCCTAACCCGTACGCTAACACTAACCCGCGCCCTCACACGCAGGCTACCCCTAAAGCGTTGCCGTACCCTCACCTGGACCCTAAACCGTCCCCGTCCCCTAACCCTAACCCTAGCCCGAACACTAACCCCAACCCTTCCCCGAAGCCTGACCCTCACCCGTGCCCTAATCCTAACCCGTACGCTAACACTAACCCGCGCCCTCACACGCACGCTCCCCCTAAAGCGTTGCCGTACCCTCACGTAGACCATAAACCGTCCCCGTCCCCTAACCCTAACCCTAGCCCGAACCCTAACCCTAACCCTTCCCCGAAGCTGACCCTCACCCGTGCCCTAATCCTAACCCGTACGCTAACACTAACCCGCGCCCTCACACGCACGCTCCCCCTAAAGCGTTGCCGTACCCTCACCTGGACCCTAAACCGTCCCCGTCCCCTAACCCTAACCCTAGCCCGAACCCTAACCCTAACCCTTCCCCGAAGCCTGACCCTCACCCGTCCCATAATCCTAACCCGTACGCTAACACTAACCCGCGCCCTCACACGCACGCTCCCCCTAAAGCGTTGCCGTACCCTCACCTGAACCCTAAACCGTCCCCGTCCCCTAACCCTAACCCTAGCCCGAACCCTAACCCTAACCCTTCCCCGAAGCCTGACCCTCACCCGTCCCCTAATCCTAACCCGTACGCTAACACTAACCCGCGCCCTCACACGCATGCTCCCCCTAAAGCGTTGCCGTACCCTCACCTGGACCCTAAACCGTCCCCGTCCCCTAACCCTAATCCTAGCCCGAACCCTAACCCTAACCCTTCCCCGAAGCTGACCCTCACCCGTGCCCTAATCCTAACCCGTACGCTAACACGAACCCGCGCCCTCACACGCACGCTCCCCCTAAACCGTTGCCGTACCCTCACCTGGACCCTAAACCGTCCCCATCCCCTAACCCTAACCCTAGCCCGAACCCTAACCCTAACCCTTCCCCGAAGCCTGACCCTCACCCGTCCCCTAATCCTAACCCGTACGCTAACACTAACCCGCGCCCTCACACGCACGCTCCCCCAAAAGCGTTTCCGTACCCTCACCTGGACCCTAAACCGTCCCCGTCCCCTAACCCTAACCCTAGCCCGAACCCTAACCCTAACCCTTCCCCGAAGCCTGTCCCTCACACGTGCCCTAATCCTAACCCGTACGCTAACACTAACCCGCGCCCTCACACGCACGCTCCCCCTAAAGCGTTGCCGTACACTCACCTGGACCCTAAACCGTCCCCGTCCCCTAACCCTAACCCTAGCCCAAACCCTATCCCTAACCCTTCCCCGAAGCTGACCCTCACCCGTGCCCTAATCCTAACCAGTACGCTAACACTAACCCGTGCCCTCAAACGCACGCTCCCCCTAAAGCATTGCCGTACCCTCACCTGGACCCTGAACCGTCCCCGTCCCCTAACCCTAACCCTAGCCCGAACCCTAATCCTAACCCTTCCCCGAAGCCTGACCCTCACCCGTCCCCTAATCCTAACCCGTATGCTAACACTAACCCGCGCCCTCACACGCACGCTCCCCCTAAAGCGTTGCCGTACCCTCACCTGGACCCTAAACCGTCCCCGTCCCCTAACCCTAACCCAAGCCCGAACCCTAACCCTAACCCTTCCCCGAAGCCTGACCCTCACCCGTGCCCTAATCCTAACCCGTACGCTAACACTAACCCGCGCCCTCACACGCACGCTCCCCCTAAAGCGTTGCCGAACCCTCACCTGGACCCTAAACCGTCCCCGTCCCCTAACCCTAACCCTAGCCCGAACCCTAACCCTAACCCTTCCCGGAAGCCTGACCCTCACCCGTGCCCTAATCCTAACCCGTACGCTAACACTAACAAGCGCCCTCACACGCACGCTCCACCTAAAACGTTGCCGTACCCTCACCTGGACCCTAAACCGTCCCCGTCCCCTAACCCTAACCCTAGCACGAACCCTAACCCTAACCCTTCCCCGAAGCCTGACCCTCACCCGTGCCCTAATCCTAACCCGTACGCTAACACTAACCCGCGCCCTCACACGCACGCTCCCCCTAAAGCGTTGCCGTACCCTCACGTAGACCATAAACCGTCCCCGTCCCCTAAGCCTAACCCTAGCCCGAACCCTAACCCTAACCCTTCCCCGAAGCCTGACCCTCACCCGTCCCCTAATCCTAACCCGTACGCTAACACTAACCCGCGCCCTCACACGCACGCTCCCCCTAAAGCGTTGCCGTACCCTCACCTGGACCCTAAACCGTCCCCGTCCCCTAACCCTAACCCTAGCCCGAACCCTAACCCTAACACTTCCCCGAAGCCTGACCCTCACCCGTCCCCTAATCGTAACCCGTACGCTAACACTAACGCGCGCCCTCACACGCACGCTCCCCCTAAAGCGTTGCCGTACCCTCACCTGGACCCTAAACCGTCCCCGTCCCCTAACCCTAACCCTAGCCCGAACCCTAACCCTAACCCTTCCCTGAAGCCTGACCCTCACCCGTCCCCTAATCCTAACCCGTACGCTAACACTAACCCGCGCCCTCACACGCACGCTCCCCCTAAAGCGTTGCCGTACCCTCACCTGGACCCTAAAACGTCCCCGTCCCCTAACCCTAACCCTAGCCCGAACCCGAACCCTAACCCTTCCCTGAAGCCTGACCCTCACCCGTCCCCTAATCCTAACCCGTACGCTAACACTAACCCGCGACCTCACACGCACGCTCCCCCTAAAGCATTGCCGTACCCTCACCTGGACCCTAAACCGTCCCCTTCCCCTAACCCTAACCCTAGCCCGAACCCTAACCCTAACCCTTCCCCGAAGCCTGACCCTCACCCGTCCCCTAATCCTAACCCGTACGCTAACACTAACCCGCGCCCTCACACGCACGCTCCCCCTAAAGCGTTGCCGTACCCTCACCTGGACCCTAAACCGTCCCCATCTCCTAACCCAAACCCTAGCCCGAACCCTAACCCTAACCCTTCCCCGAAGCCTGACCCTCACCCGTCCCCTAATCCTAACCCGTACGCTAACACTAACGCGTGCCCTCAAACGCACGCTCCCCCTAAAGCGTTGCCGTACCCTCACCTGGACCCTAAACCGTCCCCGTCCCCTAACCCTAACCCTAGCCCGAACCCTAACCCTAACCCTTCCCCGAAGCCTGACCCTCACCCGTCCCCTAATCCTAACCCGTACGCTAACACTAACCCGCGCCCTCACACGCACGCTCCCCCTAAAGCGTTGCCGTACCCTCACCTGGACCCTAAACCGTCCCCGTCCCCTAACCCTAACCCTAGCACGAACCCTAACCCTAACCCTTCCCCGAAGCCTGACCCTCACCCGTCCCCTAATCCTAACCCGTACGCTAACACTAACCCGCGCCCTCACACGCAGGCTACCCCTAAAGCGTTGCCGTACCCTCACCTGGACCCTAAACCGTCCCCGTCCCCTAACCCTAACCCTAGCCCGAACCCTAACCCCAACCCTTCCCCGAAGCCTGACCCTCACCCGTGCCCTAATCCTAACCCGTACGCTAACACTAACCCGCGCCCTCACACGCACGCTCCCCCTAAAGCGTTGCCGTACCCTCACGTAGACCATAAACCGTCCCCGTCCCCTAACCCTAACCCTAGCCCGAACCCTAACCCTAACCCTTCCCCGAAGCTGACCCTCACCCGTGCCCTAATCCTAACCCGTACGCTAACACTAACCCGCGCCCTCACACGCACGCTCCCCCTAAAGCGTTGCCGTACCCTCACCTGGACCCTAAACCGTCCCCGTCCCCTAACCCTAACCCTAGCCCGAACCCTAACCCTAACCCTTCCCCGAAGCCTGACCCTCACCCGTCCCCTAATCCTAACCCGTACGCTAACACTAACCCGCGCCCTCACACGCACGCTCCCCCTAAAGCGTTGCCGTACCCTCACCTGAACCCTAAACCGTCCCCGTCCCCTAACCCTAACCCTAGCCCGAACCCTAACCCTAACCCTTCCCCGAAGCCTGACCCTCACCCGTCCCCTAATCCTAACCCGTACGCTAACACTAACCCGCGCCCTCACACGCATGCTCCCCCTAAAGCGTTGCCGTACCCTCACCTGGACCCTAAACCGTCCCCGTCCCCTAACCCTAATCCTAGCCCGAACCCTAACCCTAACCCTTCCCCGAAGCTGACCCTCACCCGTGCCCTAATCCTAACCCGTACGCTAACACGAACCCGCGCCCTCACACGCACGCTCCCCCTAAACCGTTGCCGTACCCTCACCTGGACCCTAAACCGTCCCCATCCCCTAACCCTAACCCTAGCCCGAACCCTAACCCTAACCCTTCCCCGAAGCCTGACCCTCACCCGTCCCCTAATCCTAACCCGTACGCTAACACTAACCCGCGCCCTCACACGCACGCTCCCCCAAAAGCGTTTCCGTACCCTCACCTGGACCCTAAACCGTCCCCGTCCCCTAACCCTAACCCTAGCCCGAACCCTAACCCTAACCCTTCCCCGAAGCCTGTCCCTCACACGTGCCCTAATCCTAACCCGTACGCTAACACTAACCCGCGCCCTCACACGCACGCTCCCCCTAAAGCGTTGCCGTACACTCACCTGGACCCTAAACCGTCCCCGTCCCCTAACCCTAACCCTAGCCCAAACCCTATCCCTAACCCTTCCCCGAAGCTGACCCTCACCCGTGCCCTAATCCTAACCGGTACGCTAACACTAACCCGTGCCCTCAAACGCACGCTCCCCCTAAAGCATTGCCGTACCCTCACCTGGACCCTGAACCGTCCCCGTCCCCTAACCCTAACCCTAGCCCGAACCCTAATCCTAACCCTTCCCCGAAGCCTGACCCTCACCCGTCCCCTAATCCTAACCCGTATGCTAACACTAACCCGCGCCCTCACACGCACGCTCCCCCTAAAGCGTTGCCGTACCCTCACCTGGACCCTAAACCGTCCCCGTCCCCTAACCCTAACCCAAGCCCGAACCCTAACCCTAACCCTTCCCCGAAGCCTGACCCTCACCCGTGCCCTAATCCTAACCCGTACGCTAACACTAACCCGCGCCCTCACACGCACGCTCCCCCTAAAGCGTTGCCGAACCCTCACCTGGACCCTAAACCGTCCCCGTCCCCTAACCCTAACCCTAGCCCGAACCCTAACCCTAACCCTTCCCGGAAGCCTGACCCTCACCCGTGCCCTAATCCTAACCCGTACGCTAACACTAACAAGCGCCCTCACACGCACGCTCCACCTAAAACGTTGCCGTACCCTCACCTGGACCCTAAACCGTCCCCGTCCCCTAACCCTAACCCTAGCCCGAACCCTAACCCCAACCCTTCCCCGAAGCCTGACCCTCACCCGTCCCCTAATCCTAACCCGTACGCTAACACTAACCCGCGCCCTCACACGCACGCTCCCCCTAAAGCGTTGCCGTACCCTCACCTGGACCCTAAAACGTCCCCGTCCCCTAACCCTAACCCTAGCCCGAACCCGAACCCTAACCCTTCCCTGAAGCCTGACCCTCACCCGTCCCCTAATCCTAACCCGTACGCTAACACTAACCCGCGACCTCACACGCACGCTCCCCCTAAAGCATTGCCGTACCCTCACCTGGACCCTAAACCGTCCCCTTCCCCTAACCCTAACCCTAGCCCGAACCCTAACCCTAACCCTTCCCCGAAGCCTGACCCTCACCCGTCCCCTAATCCTAACCCGTACGCTAACACTAACCCGCGCCCTCACACGCACGCTCCCCCTAAAGCGTTGCCGTACCCTCACCTGGACCCTAAACCGTCCCCATCTCCTAACCCTAACCCTAGCCCGAACCCTAACCCTAACCCTTCCCCGAAGCCTGACCCTCACCCGTCCCCTAATCCTAACCCGTACGCTAACACTAACGCGCGCCCTCAAACGCACGCTCCCCCTAAAGCGTTGCCGTACCCTCACCTGGACCCTAAACCGTCCCCGTCCCCTAACCCTAACCCTAGCCTGAACCCTAACCCTAACACTTCCCCGAAGCCTGACCCTCACCCGTCCCCTAATCCTAACCCGTACGCTAACACTAACCCGCGCCCTCACACGCACGCTCCCCCTAAAGCGTTGCCGTACCCTCACCTGGACCCTAAACCGTCCCCGTCCCCTAACCCTAACCCTAGCACGAACCCTAACCCTAACCCTTCCCCGAAGCCTGACCCTCACCCGTCCCCTAATCCTAACCCGTACGCTAACACTAACCCGCGCCCTCACACGCAGGCTACCCCTAAAGCGTTGCCGTACCCTCACCTGGACCCTAAACCGTCCCCGTCCCCTAACCCTAACCCTAGCCCGAACCCTAACCCCAACCCTTCCCCGAAGCCTGACCCTCACCCGTGCCCTAATCCTAACCCGTACGCTAACACTAACCCGCGCCCTCACACGCACGCTCCCCCTAAAGCGTTGCCGTACCCTCACGTAGACCATAAACCGTCCCCGTCCCCTAAGCCTAACCCTAGCCCGAACCCTAACCCTAACCCTTCCCCGAAGCCTGACCCCCACCCGTCCCCTAATCCTAACCCGTACGCTAACACTAACCCGCGCCCTCACACGCACGCTCCCCCTAAAGCGTTGCCGTACCCTCACCTGGACCCTAAACCGTCCCCGTCCCCTAACCCTAACCCTAGCCCGAACCCTAACCCTAACCCTTCCCCAAAGCTGACCCTCACCCGTGCCCTAATCCTAACCCGTACGCTAACACTAACCCGTGCCCTCACACGCACGCTCCCCCTAAAGCGTTGCCGTACCCTCACCTGGACCCTAAACCGTCCCCGTCCCCTAACCCTAACCCTAGCCCGAACCCTAACCCTAACCCTTCCCCGAAGCCTGACCCTCACCCGTCCCCTAATCCTAACCCGTACGCTAACACTAACCCGCGCCCTCACACGCACGCTCCCCCTAAAGCGTTGCCGTACCCTCACCTGGACCCTAAACCGTCCCCGTCCCCTAACCCTAACCCTAGCCCGAACCCTAACCCTAACCCTTCCCCGAAGCTGACCCTCACCCGTGCCCTAATCCTAACCCGTACGCTAACACTAACCCGCGCCCTCACACGCACGCTCCCCCTAAAGCGTTGCCGTACCCTCACCTGGACCCTAAACCGTCCCCGTCCCCTAACCCTAACCCTAGCCCGAACCCTAACCCTAACCTTTCCCCGAAGCCTGACCCTCACCCGTCCCATAATCCTAACCCGTACGCTAACACTAACCCGCGCCCTCACACGCACCCTCCCCCTAAAGCGTTGCCGTACCCTCACCTGGACCCTAAACCGTCCCCGTCCCCTAACCCTAACCCTAGCCCGAACCCTAACCCTAACCCTTCCCCGAAGCCTGACCCTCACCCGTCCCCTAATCCTAACCCGTACGCTAACACTAACCCGCGCCCTCACACGCATGCTCCCCCTAAAGCGTTGCCGTACCCTCACCTGGACCCTAAACCGTCCCCGTCCCCTAACCCTAATCCTAGCCCGAACCCTAACCCTAACCCTTCCCCGAAGCTGACCCTCACCCGTGCCCTAATGCTAACCCGTACGCTAACACGAACCCGCGCCCTCACACGCACGCTCCCCCTAAACCGTTGCTGTACCCTCACCTGGACCCTAAACCGTCCCCATCCCCTAACCCTAACCCTAACCCTAACCCTAACCCTAACCCTAACCCTCACCTGGACCCTAAACCGTCCCCGTCCCCTAACCCTAACCCTAGCCCGAACCCTAACCCTAACCCTTCCCCGAAGCCTGACCCTCACCCGTCCCCTAATCCTAACCCGTACGCTAACACTAACCCGCGCCCTCACACGCATGCTCCCCCTAAAGCGTTGCCGTACCCTCACCTGGACCCTAAACCGTCCCCGTCCCCTAACCCTAACCCTAGCCCGAACCCTATCCCTAACCCTTCCCCGAAGCTGACCCTCACCCGTGCCCTAATCCTAACCCGTACGCTAACACTAACCCGTGCCCTCAAACGCACGCTCCCCCTAAAGCGTTGCCGTACCCTCACCTGGACCCTGAACCGTCCCCGTCCCCTAACCCTAACCCTAGCCCGAACCCTAATCCTAACCCTTCCCCGAAGCCTGACCCTCACCCGTCCCCTAATCCTAACCCGAATGCTAACACTAACCCGCGCCCTCACACGCACGCTCCCCCTAAAGCGTTGCCGTACCCTCACCTGGACCCTAAACCGTCCCCGTCCCCTAACCCTAACCCAAGCCCGAACCCTAACCCTAACCCTTCCCCGAAGCCTGACCCTCACCCGTGCCCTAATCCTAACCCGTACGCTAACACTAACCCGCGCCCTCACACGCACGCTCCCCCTAAAGCGTTGCCGAACCCTCACCTGGACCCTAAACCGTCCCCGTCCCCTAACCCTAACCCTAGCCCGAACTCTAACCCTAACCCTTTCCCGAAGCCTGACCCTCACCCGTGCCCTAATCCTAACCCGTACGCTAACACTAACCCGCGCCCTCACACGCACGCTCCCCCTAAAGCGTTGCCGTACCCTCACCTGGACCCTAAACCGTCCCCGTCCCCTAACCCTAACCCTAGCCCGAACCCTAACCCTAACCCTTCGCCGAAGCCTGACCCTCACCCGTCCCCTAATCCTAACCCGTACGCTAACACTAACCCGCGCCCTCACACGCACGCTCCCCCTAAAGCGTTGCCGTACCCTCACCTGGACCCTAAACCGTCCCCGTCCCCTAACCCTAACCCTAGCCCGAACCCTAACCCTAACCCTTCCCCGAAGCCTGACCCTCACCCGTCCCCTAATCCTAACCCGTACGCTAACACTAATCCGCGCCCTCACACGCACGCTCCCCCTAAAGCGTTGCCGTACCCTCACCTGGACCCTAAACCGTCCCCGTCCCCTAACCCTAATCCTAGCCCGAACCCTAACCCTAACCCTTCCCCGAAGCTGACCCTCACCCGTGCCCTAATCCTAACCCGTACGCTAACACGAACCCGCGCCCTCACACGCACGCTCCCCCTAAACCGTTGCCGTACCCTCACCTGGACCCTAAACCGTCCCCATCCCCTAACCCTAACCCTAACCCTAACCCTAACCCTAACCCTAACCCTCACCTGGACCCTAAACCGTCCCCGTCCCCTAACCCTAACCCTAGCCCGAACCCTAACCCTAACCCTTCCCCGAAGCCTGACCCTCACCCGTCCCCTAATCCTAACCCGTACGCTAACACTAACCCGCGCCCTCACACGCATGCTCCCCCTAAAGCGTTGCCGTACCCTCACCTGGACCCTAAACCGTCCCCGTCCCCTAACCCTAACCCTAGCCCAAACCCTATCCCTAACCCTTCCCCGAAGCTGACCCTCACCCGTGCCCTAATCCTAACCCGTACGCTAACACTAACCCGTGCCCTCAAACGCACGCTCCCCCTAAAGCATTGCCGTACCCTCACCTGGACCCTGAACCGTCCCCGTCCCCTAACCCTAACCCTAGCCCGAACCCTAATCCTAACCCTTCCCCGAAGCCTGACCCTCACCCGTCCCCTAATCCTAACCCGAATGCTAACACTAACCCGCGCCCTCACACGCACGCTCCCCCTAAAGCGTTGCCGTACCCTCACCTGGACCCTAAACCGTCCCCGTCCCCTAACCCTAACCCAAGCCCGAACCCTAACCCTAACCCTTCCCCGAAGCCTGACCCTCACCCATGCCCTAATCCTAACCCGTACGCTAACACTAACCCGCGCCCTCACACGCACGCTCCCCCTAAAGCGTTGCCGAACCCTCACCTGGACCCTAAACCGTCCCCGTCCCCTAACCCTAACCCTAGCCCGAACTCTAACCCTAACCCTTTCCCGAAGCCTGACCCTCACCCGTGCCCTAATCCTAACCCGTACGCTAACACTAACCCGCGCCCTCACACGCACGCTCCCCCTGAAGCGTTGCCGTACCCTCACCTGGACCCTAAACCGTCCCCGTCCCCTAACCCTAACCCTAGCCCGAACCCTAACCCTAACCCTTCCCCGAAGCCTGACCCTCACCCGTCCCCTAATCCTAACCCGTACGCTAACACTAACCCGCGCCCTCACACGCACGCTCCCCCTAAAGCGTTGCCGTACCCTCACCTGGACCCTAAACCGTCCCCGTCCCCTAACCCTAACCCTAGCCCGAACCCTAACCCTAACCCTTCCCCGAAGCCTGACCCTCACCCGTCCCCTAATCCTAACCCGTACGCTAACACTAATCCGCGCCCTCACACGCACGCTCCCCCTAAAGCGTTGCCGTACCCTCACCTGGACCCTAAACCGTCCCCGTCCCCTAACCCTAACCCTAGCCCAAACCCTAACCCTAACCCTTCCCCGAAGCTGACCCTCACCCGTGCCCTAATCCTAACCCGTACGCTAACAGTAACCCGTGCCCTCACACGCACGCTCCCGCTAAAGCATTGCCGTACCCTCACCTGGACCCGGAACCGTCCCCGTCCCCTAACCCTAACCCTAGCCCGAACCCTAACCCTAACCCTTCCCCGAAGCCTGACCCTCACCCGTCCCCTAAACCTAACCCGTACGCTAACACTAACCCGTGCCCTCACACGCACGCTCCCCGTAAAGTGTTGCCGTACCCTCACCTGGACCCTAAACCGTCCCCGTCCCCTAACCCTAACCCTAGCACGAACCCTAACCCTAACCCTTCCCCGAAGCCTGACCCTCACCCGTGCCCTAATCCTAACCCGTACGCTAACACTAACGCGCGCCCTCACACGCACGCTCCCCCTAAAGCGTTGCCGTACCCTCACCTGGACCATAAACCGTCCCCATCCCCTAACCCTAACCCTAGCCCGAACCCTAACCCTAACCCTTCCCCGAAGCCTGACCCTCACCCGTGCCCTAATCCTAACCCGTACGCTAACACTAACCCGCGCCCTCACACTCAGGCTAGCCCTAAAGCGTTGCCGTACCCTCACCTGGACCCTCAACCGTCCCCGTCCCCGTCCCCTAACCCTAGCCCGAACCCTAACCCTAACCCTTCCCCGAAGCCTGACCCTTACCCTTGCCCTAATCCTAACCCGTACGCTAACACTAACCCACGCCCTCACACGCACTCTCCCCCTAAAGCGTTGCCGTACCCTCACCTGGACCCTAAACCGTCCCCGTCCCCTAACCTTAACCCTAGCCCGAACCCTAACCCTAAACCTTCCCCGAAGCCTGACCCTCACCCGTCACCTAATCCTAACCCGTACGCTAACACTAACCCGCGCCCTCACACGCACGCTCCCCCTAAAGCGTTGCCGTACACTCACCTGGAACCTAAACCGTCCCCATCCCCTAACCCTAACCCTAGCCCGAACCCTAACCCTAACCCTTCCCCGAAGCCTGACCCTCACCCGTCCCCTAATCCTAACCCGTACGCTAACACTAACCCGTGCCCTCACACGCACGCTCCCCCTAAAGCGTTGCCGTACCCTCACCTGGACCCTAAACCGTCCCCGTCCCCTAACCCTAACCCTAGCCCGAACCTTAACCCTAACCCTTCCCCGAAGCCTGACCCTCACCCGTGCCCTAATCCTAACCCGTACGCTAACACTAACCCGCGCCCTCACACGCACGCTCCCCCTAAAGCGTTGCCGTACCCTCACCTGGACCCTAAACCGTCCCCGTCCCCTAACCCTAACCCTAGCCCAAACCCTAACCCTAACCCTTCCCCGAAGCTGACCCTCACCCGTGCCCTAATCCTAACCCGTACGCTAACACTAACCCGCGCCCTCACACGCACGCTCCCCCTAAAGCATTGCCGTACCCTCACCTGGACCCTGAACCGTCCCCGTCCCCTAACCCTAACCCTAGCCCGAACCCTAACCCTAACCCTTCCCCGAAGCCTGACCCTCACCCGTGCCCTAATCCTAACCCGTACGCTAACACTAACCCGCGCCCTCACACGCACGCTCCCCCTAAAGCGTTGCCGTACCCTCACCTGGACCCTAAACCGTCCCCGTCCCCTAACCCTAACCCTAGCCCGAACCCTAACCCTAACCCTTCCCCGAAGCTGACCCTCACCCGTGCCCTAATCCTAACCCGTACGCTAACACTAACCCGCGCCCTCACACGCAGGCTAGCCCTAAAGCGTTGCCGTACCCTCACCTGGACCCTAAACCGTCCCCGTCCCCTAACCCTAACCCTAGCCCGAACCCTAACCCTAACCCTTCCCCGAAGCCTGACCCTCACCCGTGCCCTAATCCTAACCCGTACGCTAACACTAACCCGCGCCCTCACACGCACGCTCCCCCTAAAGCGTTGCCGTACACTCACCTGGACCCTAAACCGTCCCCATCCCCTAACCCTAACCCTAGCCCGAACCCTAACCCTAACCCTTCCCCGAAGCCTGACCCTCACCCGTCCCCTAATCCTAACCCGTACGCTAACAGTAACCCGCGCCCTCACACGCACGCTCCCCCTAAAGCGTTGCCGTACCCTCACCTGGACCCTAAACCGTCCCCGTCCCCTAACCCTAACCCTAGCCCGAACCCTAACCCTAACCCTTCCCCGAAGCCTGACCCTCACCCGTCCCCTAATCCTAACCCGTACGCTAACACTAACCCGCGCCCTCACACGCACGCTCCCCCTAAAGCGTTGCCGTACCCTCACCTGGACCCTAAACCGTCCCCGTCCCCTAACCCTAACCCTAGCCCAAACCCTAACCCTAAACCTTCCCCGAAGCTGACCCTCACCCGTGCCCTAATCCTAACCCGTACACTAACACTAACCCGTGCCCTCACACGCACGCTCCCCCTAAAGCATTGCCGTACCCTCACCTGGACCCTGAACCGTCCCCGTCCCCTAACCCTAACCCTAGCCCGAACCCTAACCCTAACCCTTCCCCGAAGCCTGACCCTCACCCGTGCCCTAATCCTATCCCGTACGCTAACACTAACCCGCGCCCTCACACGCACGCTCCCCCTAAAGCGTTGCCGTACCCTCACCTGGACCCTAAACCGTCCCCGTCCCCTAACCCTAACCCTAGCCCGAACCCTAACCCTAACCCTTCCCCGAAGCTGACCCTCACCCGTGCCCTAATCCTAACCCGTACGCTAACACTAACCCGCACCCTCACACGCAGGCTAGCCCTAAAGCGTTGCCGTACCCTCACCTGGACCCTAAACCGTCCCCGTCACCTAACCCTAACCCTAGCCCGAACCCTAACCCTAACCCTTCCCCGAAGCCTGACCCTCACCCGTGCCCTAATCCTAACCCGTACGCTAACACTAACCCACGCCCTCACACGCACGCTCCCCCTAAAGTGTTGCCGTACCCTCACTTGGACCCTAAACCGTCCCCGTCCCCTAACCCTAACCCTAGCCCGAACCCTAACCCTAACCCTTCCCCGAAGCCTGACCCTCACCCGTCCCCTAATCCTAACCCGTACGCTAACACTAACCCGCGCCCTCACACGCACGCTCCCCCAAAAGCGTTGCCGTACCCTCACCTGGACCCTAAACCGTCCCCGTCCCCTAACCCTAACCCTAGCCCGAACCCTAACCCTAACCCTTCCCCGAAGCGTGACCCTCACCCGTGCCCTAATCCTAACCCGTACGCTAACACTAACCCACGCCCTCACACGCACGCTCCCCCTAAAGGGTTGCCGTACCCTCACCTGGACCCTAAACCGTCCCCATCCACTAACCCTAACCCTAGCCCGAACCCTAACCCTAACCCTTCCCCGAAGCCTGACCCTCACCCGTCCCCTAATCCTAACCCGTACGCTAACACTAACCCGCGCCCTCACACGCACGCTCCCCCTAAAGCGTTGCCGTACCCTCACCTGGACCCTAAACCGTCCCCGTCCCCTAACCCTAACCCTAGCCCGAACCCTAACCCTAACCCTTCCCCGAACCGTGACCCTCACCCGTGCCCTAATCCTAACCCGTACGCTAACACTAACCCACGCCCTCACACGCACGCTCCCCCTAAAGGGTTGCCGTACCCTCACCTGGACCCTAAACCGTCCCCATCCACTAACCCTAACCCTAGCCCGAACCCTAACCCTAACCCTTCCCCGAAGCCTGACCCTCACCCGTCCCCTAATCCTAACCCGTACGCTAACACTAACCCGCGCCCTCACACGCACGCTCCCCCTAAAGCGTTGCCGTACCCTCACCTGGACCCTAAACCGTCCCCGTCCCCTAAACCTAACCCTAGCCCGAACCCTAACCCTAACCCTTCCCGAAGCCTGACCCTCACCCGTCCCCTAATCCTAACCCGTACGCTAACACTAACCTGCGCACTCACACGCAGGCTACCCCTAAAGCGTTGCCGTACCCTCACCTGGACCCTAAACCGTCTCCGTCCCCTAACCCTAACCCTAGCCCGAACCCTAACCCTAACCCTTCCCCGAAGCCTGACCCTCACCCGTGCCTTAATCCTAACCCGTACTCTAACACTAACCCGCGCCCTCACACGCACGCTCCCCCTAAAGCGTTGCCGTACCCTCACCTGAATCCTAAACCGTCCCCGTCCCCTAACCCTAACCCTAGCCCGAACCCTAACCCTAACCCTTCCCCGAAGCCTGACCCTCACCCGTCCCCTAATCCTAACCCGTACGCTAACACTAACCCGCGCCCTCACACGCACGCTCCCCCTAAAGGGTTGCCGTACCCTCACCTGGACCCTAAACCGTCCCCGTCCCCTAACCCTAACCCTAGCCCGAACCCTAACCCTAACCCTTCCCCGAAGCCTGACCCTCACCCGTCCCCTAATCCTAACCCGTACGCTAACACTAACCCGCGCCCTCACACGCACGCTCCCCCAAAAGCGTTGCCGTACCCTCACCTGGACCCTAAACCGTCCCCGTCCCCTAACCCTAACCCTAGCCCGAACCCTAACCCTAACCTTTCCCCGAAGCCTGACCCTCACCCGTCCCATAATCCTAACCCGTACGCTAACACTAACCCGCGCCCTCACACGCACGCTCCCCCTAAAGCGTTGCCGTACCCTCACCTGAACCCTAAACCGTCCCCGTCCCCTAACCCTAACCCTAGCCCGAACCCTAACCCTAACCCTTCCCCGAAGCCTGACCCTCACCCGTCCCCTAATCCTAACCCGTACGCTAACACTAACCCGCGCCCTCACACGCATGCTCCCCCTAAAGCGTTGCCGTACCCTCACCTGGACCCTAAACCGTCCCCGTCCCCTAACCCTAATCCTAGCCCGAACCCTAACCCTAACCCTTCCCCGAAGCTGACCCTCACCCGTGCCCTAATCCTAACCCGTACGCTAACACGAACCCGCGCCCTCACACGCACGCTCCCCCTAAACCGTTGCCGTACCCTCACCTGGACCCTAAACCGTCCCCATCCCCTAACCCTAACCCTAACCCTAACCCTAACCCTAACCCTAACCCTCACCTGGACCCTAAACCGTCCCCGTCCCCTAACCCTAACCCTAGCCCGAACCCTAACCCTAACCCTTCCCCGAAGCCTGACCCTCACCCGTCCCCTAATCCTAACCCGTACGCTAACACTAACCCGCGCCCTCACACGCATGCTCCCCCTAAAGCGTTGCCGTACCCTCACCTGGACCCTAAACCGTCCCCGTCCCCTAACCCTAACCCTAGCCCAAACCCTATCCCTAACCCTTCCCCGAAGCTGACCCTCACCCGTGCCCTAATCCTAACCCGTACGCTAACACTAACCCGTGCCCTCAAACGCACGCTCCCCCTAAAGCATTGCCGTACCCTCACCTGGACCCTGAACCGTCCCCGTCCCCTAACCCTAACCCTAGCCCGAACCCTAATCCTAACCCTTCCCCGAAGCCTGACCCTCACCCGTCCCCTAATCCTAACCCGAATGCTAACACTAACCCGCGCCCTCACACGCACGCTCCCCCTAAAGCGTTGCCGTACCCTCACCTGGACCCTAAACCGTCCCCGTCCCCTAACCCTAACCCAAGCCCGAACCCTAACCCTAACCCTTCCCCGAAGCCTGACCCTCACCCGTGCCCTAATCCTAACCCGTACGCTAACACTAACCCGCGCCCTCACACGCACGCTCCCCCTAAAGCGTTGCCGAACCCTCACCTGGACCCTAAACCGTCCCCGTCCCCTAACCCTAACCCTAGCCCGAACTCTAACCCTAACCCTTTCCCGAAGCCTGACCCTCACCCGTGCCCTAATCCTAACCCGTACGCTAACACTAACCCGCGCCCTCACACGCACGCTCCCCCTAAAGCGTTGCCGTACCCTCACCTGGACCCTAAACCGTCCCCGTCCCCTAACCCTAACCCTAGCCCGAACCCTAACCCTAACCCTTCCCCGAAGCCTGACCCTCACCCGTCCCCTAATCCTAACCCGTACGCTAACACTAACCCGCGCCCTCACACGCACGCTCCCCCTAAAGCGTTGCCGTACCCTCACCTGGACCCTAAACCGTCCCCGTCCCCTAACCCTAACCCTAGCCCGAACCCTAACCCTAACCCTTCCCCGAAGCCTGACCCTCACCCGTCCCCTAATCCTAACCCGTACGCTAACACTAATCCGCGCCCTCACACGCACGCTCCCCCTAAAGCGTTGCCGTACCCTCACCTGGACCCTAAACCGTCCCCGTCCCCTAACCCTAACCCTAGCCCAAACCCTAACCCTAACCCTTCCCCGAAGCTGACCCTCACCCGTGCCCTAATCCTAACCCGTACGCTAACAGTAACCCGTGCCCTCACACGCACGCTCCCGCTAAAGCATTGCCGTACCCTCACCTGGACCCGGAACCGTCCCCGTCCCCTAACCCTAACCCTAGCCCGAACCCTAACCCTAACCCTTCCCCGAAGCCTGACCCTCACCCGTCCCCTAAACCTAACCCGTACGCTAACACTAACCCGTGCCCTCACACGCACGCTCCCCGTAAAGTGTTGCCGTACCCTCACCTGGACCCTAAACCGTCCCCGTCCCCTAACCCTAACCCTAGCACGAACCCTAACCCTAACCCTTCCCCGAAGCCTGACCCTCACCCGTGCCCTAATCCTAACCCGTACGCTAACACTAACGCGCGCCCTCACACGCACGCTCCCCCTAAAGCGTTGCCGTACCCTCACCTGGACCATAAACCGTCCCCATCCCCTAACCCTAACCCTAGCCCGAACCCTAACCCTAACCCTTCCCCGAAGCCTGACCCTCACCCGTGCCCTAATCCTAACCCGTACGCTAACACTAACCCGCGCCCTCACACTCAGGCTAGCCCTAAAGCGTTGCCGTACCCTCACCTGGACCCTCAACCGTCCCCGTCCCCGTCCCCTAACCCTAGCCCGAACCCTAACCCTAACCCTTCCCCGAAGCCTGACCCTTACCCTTGCCTTAATCCTAACCCGTACGCTAACACTAACCCACGCCCTCACACGCACTCTCCCCCTAAAGCGTTGCCGTACCCTCACCTGGACCCTAAACCGTCCCCGTCCCCTAACCTTAACCCTAGCCCGAACCCTAACCCTAACCCTTCCCCGAAGCCTGACCCTCACCCGTCACCTAATCCTAACCCGTACGCTAACACTAACCCGCGCCCTCACACGCACGCTCCCCCTAAAGCGTTGCCGTACACTCACCTGGAACCTAAACCGTCCCCATCCCCTAACCCTAACCCTAGCCCGAACCCTAACCCTAACCCTTCCCCGAAGCCTGACCCTCACCCGTGCCCTAATCCTAACCCGTACGCTAACACTAACCCGCGCCCTCACACGCACGCTCCCCCTAAAGCGTTGCCGTACCCTCACCTGGACCCTAAACCGTCCCCGTCCCCTAACCCTAACCCTAGCCCGAACCCTAACCCTAACCCTTCCCCGAAGCTGACCCTCACCCGTGCCCTAATCCTAACCCGTACGCTAACACTAACCCGCGCCCTCACACGCAGGCTAGCCCTAAAGCGTTGCCGTACCCTCACCTGGACCCTAAACCGTCCCCGTCCCCTAACCCTAACCCTAGCCCGAACCCTAACCCTAACCCTTCCCCGAAGCCTGACCCTCACCCGTGCCCTAATCCTAACCCGTACGCTAACACTAACCCGCGCCCACACACGCACGCTCCCCCTAAAGCGTTGCCGTACACTCACCTGGACCCTAAACCGTCCCCATCCCCTAACCCTAACCCTAGCCCGAACCCTAACCCTAACCCTTCCCCGAAGCCTGACCCTCACCCGTCCCCTAATCCTAACCCGTACGCTAACAGTAACCCGCGCCCTCACACGCACGCTCCCCCTAAAGCGTTGCCGTACCCTCACCTGGACCCTAAACCGTCCCCGTCCCCTAACCCTAACCCTAGCCCGAACCCTAACCCTAACCCTTCCCCGAAGCCTGACCCTCACCCGTGCCCTAATCCTAACCCGTACGCTAACACTAACCCGCGCCCTCACACGCACGCTCCCCCTAAAGCGTTGCCGTACCCTCACCTGGACCCTAAACCGTCCCCGTCCCCTAACCCTAACCCTAGCCCAAACCCTAACCCTAAACCTTCCCCGAAGCTGACCCTCACCCGTGCCCTAATCCTAACCCGTACACTAACACTAACCCGTGCCCTCACACGCACGCTCCCCCTAAAGCATTGCCGTACCCTCACCTGGACCCTGAACCGTCCCCGTCCCCTAACCCTAACCCTAGCCCGAACCCTAACCCTAACCCTTCCCCGAAGCCTGACCCTCACCCGTGCCCTAATCCTAACCCGTACGCTAACACTAACCCGCGCCCTCACACGCACGCTCCCCCTAAAGCGTTGCCGTACCCTCACCTGGACCCTAAACCGTCCCCGTCCCCTAACCCTAACCCTAGCCCGAACCCTAACCCTAACCCTTCCCCGAAGCTGACCCTCACCCGTGCCCTAATCCTAACCCGTACGCTAACACTAACCCGCACCCTCACACGCAGGCTAGCCCTAAAGCGTTGCCGTACCCTCACCTGGACCCTAAACCGTCCCCGTCACCTAACCCTAACCCTAGCCCGAACCCTAACCCTAACCCTTCCCCGAAGCCTGACCCTCACCCGTGCCCTAATCCTAACCCGTACGCTAACACTAACCCACGCCCTCACACGCACGCTCCCCCTAAAGTGTTGCCGTACCCTCACTTGGACCCTAAACCGTCCCCGTCCCCTAACCCTAACCCTAGCCCGAACCCTAACCCTAACCCTTCCCCGAAGCCTGACCCTCACCCGTCCCCTAATCCTAACCCGTACGCTAACACTAACCCGCGCCCTCACACGCACGCTCCCCCAAAAGCGTTGCCGTACCCTCACCTGGACCCTAAACCGTCCCCGTCCCCTAACCCTAACCCTAGCCCGAACCCTAACCCTAACCCTTCCCCGAAGCTGACCCTCACCCGTGCCCTAATCCTAACCCGTACGCTAACACTAACCCGCGCCCTCACACGCACGCTCCCCCTAAAGCGTTGCCGTACCCTCACCTGGACCCTAAACCGTCCCCGTCCCCTAACCCTAACCCTAGCCCGAACCCTAACCCTAACCCTTCCCCGAAGCGTGACCCTCACCCGTGCCCTAATCCTAACCCGTACGCTAACACTAACCCACGCCCTCACACGCACGCTCCCCCTAAAGGGTTGCCGTACCCTCACCTGGACCCTAAACCGTCCCCATCCACTAACCCTAACCCTAGCCCGAACCCTAACCCTAACCCTTCCCCGAAGCCTGGCCCTCACCCGTCCCCTAATCCTAACCCGTACGCTAACACTAACCCGCGCCCTCACACGCACGCTCCCCCTAAAGCGTTGCCGTACCCTCACCTGGACCCTAAACCGTCCCCGTCCCCTAAACCTAACCCTAGCCCGAACCCTAACCCTAACCCTTCCCGAAGCCTGACCCTCACCCGTCCCCTAATCCTAACCCGTACGCTAACACTAACCTGCGCACTCACACGCAGGCTACCCCTAAAGCGTTGCCGTACCCTCACCTGGACCCTAAACCGTCTCCGTCCCCTAACCCTAACCCTAGCCCGAACCCTAACCCTAACCCTTCCCCGAAGCCTGACCCTCACCCGTGCCTTAATCCTAACCCGTACTCTAACACTAACCCGCGCCCTCACACGCACGCTCCCCCTAAAGCGTTGCCGTACCCTCACCTGGATCCTAAACCGTCCCCGTCCCCTAACCCTAACCCTAGCCCGAACCCTAACCCTAACCCTTCCCCGAAGCCTGACCCTCACCCGTCCCCTAATCCTAACCCGTACGCTAACACTAACCCGCGCCCTCACACGCACGCTCCCCCTAAAGGGTTGCCGTACCCTCACCTGGACCCTAAACCGTCCCCGTCCCCTAACCCTAACCCTAGCCCGAACCCTAACCCTAACCCTTCCCCGAAGCCTGACCCTCACCCGTCCCCTAATCCTAACCCGTACGCTAACACTAACCCGCGCCCTCACACGCACGCTCCCCCAAAAGCGTTGCCGTACCCTCACCTGGACCCTAAACCGTCCCCGTCCCCTAACCCTAACCCTAGCCCGAACCCTAACCCTAACCCTTCCCCGAAGCTGACCCTCACCCGTCCCCTTATCCTAACCCGTACGCTAACACTAACCCGCGCCCTCACACGCACGCTCCCCCTAAAGCGTTGCCGTACCCTCACCTGGACCCTAAACCGTCCCCATCCCCTAACCCTAACCCTAGCCCGAACCCTAACCCTAACCCTTCCCCGAAGTCTGACCCTCACCCGTGCCCTAATCCTAACCCGTACGCTAACACTAACCCACGCCCTCACACGCACGCTCCCCCTAAAGCGTTGCCGTACCCTCACCTGGACCCTAAACCGTCCCCATCCACTAACCCTAACCCTAGCCCGAACCCTAATCCTAACCCTTCCCCGAAGCCTGACCCTCACCCGTCCGCTAATCCTAACCCGTAAGCTAACACTAACCCGCGCCCTCACACGCACGCTCCCCCTAAAGCGTTGCCGTACCCTCACCTGGACCCTAAACCGTCCCCGTCCCCTAAACCTAACCCTAGCCCGAACCCTAACCCTAACCCTTCCCCGAAGCCTGACCCTCACCCGTCCCCTAATCCTAACCCGTACGCTAACACTAACCCGCGCCCTCACACGCACGCTCCCCCTAAAGCGTTGCCGTACACTCACCTGGACCCTAAACCGTCCCCATCCCCTAACCCTAACCCTAGCCCGAACCCTAACCCTAACCCTTCCCCGAAGCCTGACCCTCACCCGTCCCCTAATCCTAACCCGTACGCTAACAGTAACCCGCGCCCTCACACGCACGCTCCCCCTAAAGCGTTGCCGTACCCTCACCTGGACCCTAAACCGTCCCCGTCCCCTAACCCTAACCCTAGCCCGAACCCTAACCCTAACCCTTCCCCGAAGCCTGACCCTCACCCGTGCCCTAATCCTAACCCGTACGCTAACACTAACCCGCGCCCTCACACGCACGCTCCCCCTAAAGCGTTGCCGTACCCTCACCTGGACCCTAAACCGTCCCCGTCCCCTAACCCTAACCCTAGCCCAAACCCTAACCCTAAACCTTCCCCGAAGCTGACCCTCACCCGTGCCCTAATCCTAACCCGTACACTAACACTAACCCGTGCCCTCACACGCACGCTCCCCCTAAAGCATTGCCGTACCCTCACCTGGACCCTGAACCGTCCCCGTCCCCTAACCCTAACCCTAGCCCGAACCCTAACCCTAACCCTTCCCCGAAGCCTGACCCTCACCCGTGCCCTAATCCTAACCCGTACGCTAACACTAACCCGCGCCCTCACACGCACGCTCCCCCTAAAGCGTTGCCGTACCCTCACCTGGACCCTAAACCGTCCCCGTCCCCTAACCCTAACCCTAGCCCGAACCCTAACCCTAACCCTTCCCCGAAGCTGACCCTCACCCGTGCCCTAATCCTAACCCGTACGCTAACACTAACCCGCACCCTCACACGCAGGCTAGCCCTAAAGCGTTGCCGTACCCTCACCTGGACCCTAAACCGTCCCCGTCACCTAACCCTAACCCTAGCCCGAACCCTAACCCTAACCCTTCCCCGAAGCCTGACCCTCACCCGTGCCCTAATCCTAACCCGTACGCTAACACTAACCCACGCCCTCACACGCACGCTCCCCCTAAAGTGTTGCCGTACCCTCACTTGGACCCTAAACCGTCCCCGTCCCCTAACCCTAACCCTAGCCCGAACCCTAACCCTAACCCTTCCCCGAAGCCTGACCCTCACCCGTCCCCTAATCCTAACCCGTACGCTAACACTAACCCGCGCCCTCACACGCACGCTCCCCCAAAAGCGTTGCCGTACCCTCACCTGGACCCTAAACCGTCCCCGTTCCCTAACCCTAACCCTAGCCCGAACCCTAACCCTAACCCTTCCCCGAAGCTGACCCTCACCCGTGCCCTAATCCTAACCCGTACGCTAACACTAACCCGCGCCCTCACACGCACGCTCCCCCTAAAGCGTTGCCGTACCCTCACCTGGACCCTAAACCGTCCCCGTCCCCTAACCCTAACCCTAGCCCGAACCCTAACCCTAACCCTTCCCCGAAGCGTGACCCTCACCCGTGCCCTAATCCTAACCCGTACGCTAACACTAACCCACGCCCTCACACGCACGCTCCCCCTAAAGGGTTGCCGTACCCTCACCTGGACCCTAAACCGTCCCCATCCACTAACCCTAACCCTAGCCCGAACCCTAACCCTAACCCTTCCCCGAAGCCTGGCCCTCACCCGTCCCCTAATCCTAACCCGTACGCTAACACTAACCCGCGCCCTCACACGCACGCTCCCCCTAAAGCGTTGCCGTACCCTCACCTGGACCCTAAACCGTCCCCGTCCCCTAAACCTAACCCTAGCCCGAACCCTAACCCTAACCCTTCCCGAAGCCTGACCCTCACCCGTCCCCTAATCCTAACCCGTACGCTAACACTAACCTGCGCACTCACACGCAGGCTACCCCTAAAGCGTTGCCGTACCCTCACCTGGACCCTAAACCGTCTCCGTCCCCTAACCCTAACCCTAGCCCGAACCCTAACCCTAACCCTTCCCCGAAGCCTGACCCTCACCCGTGCCTTAATCCTAACCCGTACTCTAACACTAACCCGCGCCCTCACACGCACGCTCCCCCTAAAGCGTTGCCGTACCCTCACCTGGATCCTAAACCGTCCCCGTCCCCTAACCCTAACCCTAGCCCGAACCCTAACCCTAACCCTTCCCCGAAGCCTGACCCTCACCCGTCCCCTAATCCTAACCCGTACGCTAACACTAACCCGCGCCCTCACACGCACGCTCCCCCTAAAGGGTTGCCGTACCCTCACCTGGACCCTAAACCGTCCCCGTCCCCTAACCCTAACCCTAGCCCGAACCCTAACCCTAACCCTTCCCCGAAGCCTGACCCTCACCCGTCCCCTAATCCTAACCCGTACGCTAACACTAACCCGCGCCCTCACACGCACGCTCCCCCA
The DNA here is from genome assembly GCF_949987515.2 of Delphinus delphis. Taxonomy (NCBI): domain Eukaryota; kingdom Metazoa; phylum Chordata; class Mammalia; order Artiodactyla; family Delphinidae; genus Delphinus; species Delphinus delphis. The sequence goes on along the minus strand of NC_082689.1, from coordinate 115,441,628 downwards.
AAAGCGTTGCCGTACCCTCACCTGGACCCTAAACCGTCCCCGTCCCCTAACCCTAACCCTAGCCCGAACCCTAACCCTAACCCTTCCCCGAAGCTGACCCTCACCCGTCCCCTTATCCTAACCCGTACGCTAACACTAACCCGCGCCCTCACACGCACGCTCCCCCTAAAGCGTTGCCGTACCCTCACCTGGACCCTAAACCGTCCCCATCCCCTAACCCTAACCCTAGCCCGAACCCTAACCCTAACCCTTCCCCGAAGTCTGACCCTCACCCGTGCCCTAATCCTAACCCGTACGCTAACACTAACCCACGCCCTCACACGCACGCTCCCCCTAAAGCGTTGCCGTACCCTCACCTGGACCCTAAACCGTCCCCATCCACTAACCCTAACCCTAGCCCGAACCCTAATCCTAACCCTTCCCCGAAGCCTGACCCTCACCCGTCCGCTAATCCTAACCCGTAAGCTAACACTAACCCGCGCCCTCACACGCACGCTCCCCCTAAAGCGTTGCCGTACCCTCACCTGGACCCTAAACCGTCCCCGTCCCCTAAACCTAACCCTAGCCCGAACCCTAACCCTAACCCTTCCCCGAAGCCTGACCCTCACCCGTCCCCTAATCCTAACCCGTACGCTAACACTAATCCGCGCCCTCACACGCACGCTCCCCCTAAAGCGTTGCCGTACCCTCACCTGGACCCTAAACCGTCCCCGTCCCCTAACCCTAACCCTAGCCCAAACCCTAACCCTAACCCTTCCCCGAAGCTGACCCTCACCCGTGCCCTAATCCTAACCCGTACGCTAACAGTAACCCGTGCCCTCACACGCACGCTCCCGCTAAAGCATTGCCGTACCCTCACCTGGACCCGGAACCGTCCCCGTCCCCTAACCCTAACCCTAGCCCGAACCCTAACCCTAACCCTTCCCCGAAGCCTGACCCTCACCCGTCCCCTAAACCTAACCCGTACGCTAACACTAACCCGTGCCCTCACACGCACGCTCCCCGTAAAGTGTTGCCGTACCCTCACCTGGACCCTAAACCGTCCCCGTCCCCTAACCCTAACCCTAGCACGAACCCTAACCCTAACCCTTCCCCGAAGCCTGACCCTCACCCGTGCCCTAATCCTAACCCGTACGCTAACACTAACGCGCGCCCTCACACGCACGCTCCCCCTAAAGCGTTGCCGTACCCTCACCTGGACCATAAACCGTCCCCATCCCCTAACCCTAACCCTAGCCCGAACCCTAACCCTAACCCTTCCCCGAAGCCTGACCCTCACCCGTGCCCTAATCCTAACCCGTACGCTAACACTAACCCGCGCCCTCACACTCAGGCTAGCCCTAAAGCGTTGCCGTACCCTCACCTGGACCCTCAACCGTCCCCGTCCCCGTCCCCTAACCCTAGCCCGAACCCTAACCCTAACCCTTCCCCGAAGCCTGACCCTTACCCTTGCCCTAATCCTAACCCGTACGCTAACACTAACCCACGCCCTCACACGCACTCTCCCCCTAAAGCGTTGCCGTACCCTCACCTGGACCCTAAACCGTCCCCGTCCCCTAACCTTAACCCTAGCCCGAACCCTAACCCTAACCCTTCCCCGAAGCCTGACCCTCACCCGTCACCTAATCCTAACCCGTACGCTAACACTAACCCGCGCCCTCACACGCACGCTCCCCCTAAAGCGTTGCCGTACACTCACCTGGAACCTAAACCGTCCCCATCCCCTAACCCTAACCCTAGCCCGAACCCTAACCCTAACCCTTCCCCGAAGCCTGACCCTCACCCGTGCCCTAATCCTAACCCGTACGCTAACACTAACCCGCGCCCTCACACGCACGCTCCCCCTAAAGCGTTGCCGTACCCTCACCTGGACCCTAAACCGTCCCCGTCCCCTAACCCTAACCCTAGCCCAAACCCTAACCCTAAACCTTCCCCGAAGCTGACCCTCACCCGTGCCCTAATCCTAACCCGTACGCTAACACTAACCCGCGCCCTCACACGCACGCTCCCCCTAAAGCATTGCCGTACCCTCACCTGGACCCTGAACCGTCCCCGTCCCCTAACCCTAACCCTAGCCCGAACCCTAACCCTAACCCTTCCCCGAAGCCTGACCCTCACCCGTGCCCTAATCCTAACCCGTACGCTAACACTAACCCGCGCCCTCACACGCACGCTCCCCCTAAAGCGTTGCCGTACCCTCACCTGGACCCTAAACCGTCCCCGTCCCCTAACCCTAACCCTAGCCCGAACCCTAACCCTAACCCTTCCCCGAAGCTGACCCTCACCCGTGCCCTAATCCTAACCCGTACGCTAACACTAACCCGCGCCCTCACACGCAGGCTAGCCCTAAAGCGTTGCCGTACCCTCACCTGGACCCTAAACCGTCCCCGTCCCCTAACCCTAACCCTAGCCCGAACCCTAACCCTAACCCTTCCCCGAAGCCTGACCCTCACCCGTGCCCTAATCCTAACCCGTACGCTAACACTAACCCGCGCCCTCACACGCACGCTCCCCCTAAAGCGTTGCCGTACACTCACCTGGACCCTAAACCGTCCCCATCCCCTAACCCTAACCCTAGCCCGAACCCTAACCCTAACCCTTCCCCGAAGCCTGACCCTCACCCGTCCCCTAATCCTAACCCGTACGCTAACAGTAACCCGCGCCCTCACACGCACGCTCCCCCTAAAGCGTTGCCGTACCCTCACCTGGACCCTAAACCGTCCCCGTCCCCTAACCCTAACCCTAGCCCGAACCCTAACCCTAACCCTTCCCCGAAGCCTGACCCTCACCCGTGCCCTAATCCTAACCCGTACGCTAACACTAACCCGCGCCCTCACACGCACGCTCCCCCTAAAGCGTTGCCGTACCCTCACCTGGACCCTAAACCGTCCCCGTCCCCTAACCCTAACCCTAGCCCAAACCCTAACCCTAAACCTTCCCCGAAGCTGACCCTCACCCGTGCCCTAATCCTAACCCGTACACTAACACTAACCCGTGCCCTCACACGCACGCTCCCCCTAAAGCATTGCCGTACCCTCACCTGGACCCTGAACCGTCCCCGTCCCCTAACCCTAACCCTAGCCCGAACCCTAACCCTAACCCTTCCCCGAAGCCTGACCCTCACCCGTGCCCTAATCCTAACCCGTACGCTAACACTAACCCGCGCCCTCACACGCACGCTCCCCCTAAAGCGTTGCCGTACCCTCACCTGGACCCTAAACCGTCCCCGTCCCCTAACCCTAACCCTAGCCCGAACCCTAACCCTAACCCTTCCCCGAAGCTGACCCTCACCCGTGCCCTAATCCTAACCCGTACGCTAACACTAACCCGCACCCTCACACGCAGGCTAGCCCTAAAGCGTTGCCGTACCCTCACCTGGACCCTAAACCGTCCCCGTCACCTAACCCTAACCCTAGCCCGAACCCTAACCCTAACCCTTCCCCGAAGCCTGACCCTCACCCGTGCCCTAATCCTAACCCGTACGCTAACACTAACCCACGCCCTCACACGCACGCTCCCCCTAAAGTGTTGCCGTACCCTCACTTGGACCCTAAACCGTCCCCGTCCCCTAACCCTAACCCTAGCCCGAACCCTAACCCTAACCCTTCCCCGAAGCCTGACCCTCACCCGTCCCCTAATCCTAACCCGTACGCTAACACTAACCCGCGCCCTCACACGCACGCTCCCCCAAAAGCATTGCCGTACCCTCACCTGGACCCTAAACCGTCCCCGTCCCCTAACCCTAACCCTAGCCCGAACCCTAACCCTAACCCTTCCCCGAAGCTGACCCTCACCCGTGCCCTAATCCTAACCCGTACGCTAACACTAACCCGCGCCCTCACACGCACGCTCCCCCTAAAGCGTTGCCGTACCCTCACCTGGACCCTAAACCGTCCCCGTCCCCTAACCCTAACCCTAGCCCGAACCCTAACCCTAACCCTTCCCCGAAGCGTGACCCTCACCCGTGCCCTAATCCTAACCCGTACGCTAACACTAACCCACGCCCTCACACGCACGCTCCCCCTAAAGGGTTGCCGTACCCTCACCTGGACCCTAAACCGTCCCCATCCACTAACCCTAACCCTAGCCCGAACCCTAACCCTAACCCTTCCCCGAAGCCTGGCCCTCACCCGTCCCCTAATCCTAACCCGTACGCTAACACTAACCCGCGCCCTCACACGCACGCTCCCCCTAAAGCGTTGCCGTACCCTCACCTGGACCCTAAACCGTCCCCGTCCCCTAAACCTAACCCTAGCCCGAACCCTAACCCTAACCCTTCCCGAAGCCTGACCCTCACCCGTCCCCTAATCCTAACCCGTACGCTAACACTAACCTGCGCACTCACACGCAGGCTACCCCTAAAGCGTTGCCGTACCCTCACCTGGACCCTAAACCGTCTCCGTCCCCTAACCCTAACCCTAGCCCGAACCCTAACCCTAACCCTTCCCCGAAGCCTGACCCTCACCCGTGCCTTAATCCTAACCCGTACTCTAACACTAACCCGCGCCCTCACACGCACGCTCCCCCTAAAGCGTTGCCGTACCCTCACCTGGATCCTAAACCGTCCCCGTCCCCTAACCCTAACCCTAGCCCGAACCCTAACCCTAACCCTTCCCCGAAGCCTGACCCTCACCCGTCCCCTAATCCTAACCCGTACGCTAACACTAACCCGCGCCCTCACACGCACGCTCCCCCTAAAGGGTTGCCGTACCCTCACCTGGACCCTAAACCGTCCCCGTCCCCTAACCCTAACCCTAGCCCGAACCCTAACCCTAACCCTTCCCCGAAGCCTGACCCTCACCCGTCCCCTAATCCTAACCCGTACGCTAACACTAACCCGCGCCCTCACACGCACGCTCCCCCAAAAGCGTTGCCGTACCCTCACCTGGACCCTAAACCGTCCCCGTCCCCTAACCCTAACCCTAGCCCGAACCCTAACCCTAACCCTTCCCCGAAGCTGACCCTCACCCGTCCCCTTATCCTAACCCGTACGCTAACACTAACCCGCGCCCTCACACGCACGCTCCCCCTAAAGCGTTGCCGTACCCTCACCTGGACCCTAAACCGTCCCCATCCCCTAACCCTAACCCTAGCCCGAACCCTAACCCTAACCCTTCCCCGAAGTCTGACCCTCACCCGTGCCCTAATCCTAACCCGTACGCTAACACTAACCCACGCCCTCACACGCACGCTCCCCCTAAAGCGTTGCCGTACCCTCACCTGGACCCTAAACCGTCCCCATCCACTAACCCTAACCCTAGCCCGAACCCTAATCCTAACCCTTCCCCGAAGCCTGACCCTCACCCGTCCGCTAATCCTAACCCGTAAGCTAACACTAACCCGCGCCCTCACACGCACGCTCCCCCTAAAGCGTTGCCGTACCCTCACCTGGACCCTAAACCGTCCCCGTCCCCTAAACCTAACCCTAGCCCGAACCCTAACCCTAACCCTTCCCCGAAGCCTGACCCTCACCCGTCCCCTAATCCTAACCCGTACGCTAACACTAACCCGCGCACTCACACGCAGGCTACCCCTAAAGCGTTGCCGTACCCTCACCTGGACCCTAAACCGTCCCCGTCCCCTAACCCTAACCCTAGCCCGAACCCTAACCCTAACCCTTCCCCGAAGCCTGACCCTCACCCGTGTCTTAATCCTAACCCGTACGCTAACACTAACCCGCGCCCTCACACGCACGCTCCCCCTAAAGCGTTGCCGTACCCTCACCTGGATCCTAAACCGTCCCCGTCCCCTAACCCTAACCCTAGCCCGAACCCTAACCCTAACCCTTCCCCGAAGCCTGACCCTCACCCGTGCCCTAATCCTAACCCGTACGCTAACACTAACCCGCGCCCTCACACGCACGCTCCCCCTAAAGCGTTGCCGTACACTCACCTGGACCCTAAACCGTCCCCATCCCCTAACCCTAACCCTAGCCCGAACCCTAACCCTAACCCTTCCCCGAAGCCTGACCCTCACCCGTCCCCTAATCCTAACCCGTACGCTAACAGTAACCCGCGCCCTCACACGCACGCTCCCCCTAAAGCGTTGCCGTACCCTCACCTGGACCCTAAACCGTCCCCGTCCCCTAACCCTAACCCTAGCCCGAACCCTAACCCTAACCCTTCCCCGAAGCCTGACCCTCACCCGTGCCCTAATCCTAACCCGTACGCTAACACTAACCCGCGCCCTCACACGCACGCTCCCCCTAAAGCGTTGCCGTACCCTCACCTGGACCCTAAACCGTCCCCGTCCCCTAACCCTAACCCTAGCCCAAACCCTAACCCTAAACCTTCCCCGAAGCTGACCCTCACCCGTGCCCTAATCCTAACCCGTACACTAACACTAACCCGTGCCCTCACACGCACGCTCCCCCTAAAGCATTGCCGTACCCTCACCTGGACCCTGAACCGTCCCCGTCCCCTAACCCTAACCCTAGCCCGAACCCTAACCCTAACCCTTCCCCGAAGCCTGACCCTCACCCGTGCCCTAATCCTAACCCGTACGCTAACACTAACCCGCACCCTCACACGCAGGCTAGCCCTAAAGCGTTGCCGTACCCTCACCTGGACCCTAAACCGTCCCCGTCACCTAACCCTAACCCTAGCCCGAACCCTAACCCTAACCCTTCCCCGAAGCCTGACCCTCACCCGTGCCCTAATCCTAACCCGTACGCTAACACTAACCCACGCCCTCACACGCACGCTCCCCCTAAAGTGTTGCCGTACCCTCACTTGGACCCTAAACCGTCCCCGTCCCCTAACCCTAACCCTAGCCCGAACCCTAACCCTAACCCTTCCCCGAAGCCTGACCCTCACCCGTCCCCTAATCCTAACCCGTACGCTAACACTAACCCGCGCCCTCACACGCACGCTCCCCCAAAAGCGTTGCCGTACCCTCACCTGGACCCTAAACCGTCCCCGTCCCCTAACCCTAACCCTAGCCCGAACCCTAACCCTAACCCTTCCCCGAAGCTGACCCTCACCCGTGCCCTAATCCTAACCCGTACGCTAACACTAACCCGCGCCCTCACACGCACGCTCCCCCTAAAGCGTTGCCGTACCCTCACCTGGACCCTAAACCGTCCCCTAACCCTAACCCTAACCCTAGCCCGAACCCTAACCCTAACCCTTCCCCGAAGCGTGACCCTCACCCGTGCCCTAATCCTAACCCGTACGCTAACACTAACCCACGCCCTCACACGCACGCTCCCCCTAAAGGGTTGCCGTACCCTCACCTGGACCCTAAACCGTCCCCATCCACTAACCCTAACCCTAGCCCGAACCCTAACCCTAACCCTTCCCCGAAGCCTGGCCCTCACCCGTCCCCTAATCCTAACCCGTACGCTAACACTAACCCGCGCCCTCACACGCACGCTCCCCCTAAAGCGTTGCCGTACCCTCACCTGGACCCTAAACCGTCCCCGTCCCCTAAACCTAACCCTAGCCCGAACCCTAACCCTAACCCTTCCCGAAGCCTGACCCTCACCCGTCCCCTAATCCTAACCCGTACGCTAACACTAACCTGCGCACTCACAAGCAGGCTACCCCTAAAGCGTTGCCGTACCCTCACCTGGACCCTAAACCGTCTCCGTCCCCTAACCCTAACCCTAGCCCGAACCCTAACCCTAACCCTTCCCCGAAGCCTGACCCTCACCCGTGCCTTAAACCTAACCCGTACTCTAACACTAACCCGCGCCCTCACACGCACGCTCCCCCTAAAGCGTTGCCGTACCCTCACCTGGATCCTAAACCGTCCCCGTCCCCTAACCCTAACCCTAGCCCGAACCCTAACCCTAACCCTTCCCCGAAGCCTGACCCTCACCCGTCCCCTAATCCTAACCCGTACGCTAACACTAACCCGCGCCCTCACACGCACGCTCCCCCTAAAGGGTTGCCGTACCCTCACCTGGACCCTAAACCGTCCCCGTCCCCTAACCCTAACCCTAGCCCGAACCCTAACCCTAACCCTTCCCCGAAGCCTGACCCTCACCCGTCCCCTAATCCTAACCCGTACGCTAACACTAACCCGCGCCCTCACACGCACGCTCCCCCAAAAGCGTTGCCGTACCCTCACCTGGACCCTAAACTGTCCCCGTCCCCTAACCCTAACCCTAGCCCGAACCCTAACCCTAACCCTTCCCCGAAGCTGACCCTCACCCGTCCCCTTATCCTAACCCGTACGCTAACACTAACCCGCGCCCTCACACGCACGCTCCCCCTAAAGCGTTGCCGTACCCTCACCTGGACCCTAAACCGTCCCCATCCCCTAACCCTAACCCTAGCCCGAACCCTAACCCTAACCCTTCCCCGAAGTCTGACCCTCACCCGTGCCCTAATCCTAACCCGTACGCTAACACTAACCCACGCCCTCACACGCACGCTCCCCCTAAAGCGTTGCCGTACCCTCACCTGGACCCTAAACCGTCCCCATCCACTAACCCTAACCCTAGCCCGAACCCTAATCCTAACCCTTCCCCGAAGCCTGACCCTCACCCGTCCGCTAATCCTAACCCGTAAGCTAACACTAACCCGCGCCCTCACACGCACGCTCCCCCTAAAGCGTTGCCGTACTCTCACCTGGACCCTAAACCGTCCCCGTCCCCTAAACCTAACCCTAGCCCGAACCCTAACCCTAACCCTTCCCCGAAGCCTGACCCTCACCCGTCCCCTAATCCTAACCCGTACGCTAACACTAACCCGCGCACTCACACGCAGGCTACCCCTAAAGCGTTGCCGTACCCTCACCTGGACCCTAAACCGTCTCCGTCCCCTAACCCTAACCCTAGCCCGAACCCTAACCCTAACCCTTCCCCGAAGCCTGACCCTCACCCGTGCCTTAATCCTAACCCGTACGCTAACACTAACCCGCGCCCTCACACGCACGCTCCCCCTAAAGCGTTGCCGTACCCTCACCTGGATCCTAAACCGTCCCCGTCCCCTAACCCTAACCCTAGCCCGAACCCTAACCCTAACCCTTCCCCGAAGCCTGACCCTCACCCGTCCCCTTATCCTAACCCGTACGCTAACACTAACCCGCGCCCTCACACGCACGCTCCCCCTAAAGCGTTGCCGTACCCTCACCTGGACCCTAAACCGTCCCCGTCCCCTAACCCTAACCCTAGCCCGAACCCTAACCCTAACCCTTCCCCGAAGCTGACCCTCACCCGTGCCCTAATCCTAACCCGTACGCTAACACTAACCCGCGCCCTCACACGCACGCTCCCCCTAAAGCGTTGCCGTACCCTCACCTGGACCCTAAACCGTCCCCATCCCCTAACCCTAACCCTAGCCCGAACCCTAACCCTAACCCTTCCCCGAAGCTTGACCCTCACCCGTGCCCTAATCCTAACCCGTACGCTAACACTAACCCACGCCCTCACACGCACGCTCCCCCTAAAGCGTTGCCGTACCCTCACCTGGACCCTAAACCGTCCCCATCCACTAACCCTAACCCTAGCCCGAACCCTAACCCTAACCCTTCCCCGAAGCCTGACCCTCAGCCGTCCGCTAATCCTAACCCGTACGCTAACACTAACCCGCGCCCTCACACGCACGCTCCCCCTAAAGCGTTGCCGTACCCTCACCTGGACCCTAAACCGTCCCCGTCCCCTAAACCTAACCCTAGCCCGAACCCTAACCCTAACCCTTCCCCGAAGCCTGACCCTCACCCGTCCCCTAATCCTAACCCGTACGCTAACACTAACCCGCGCACTCACACGCAGGCTACCCCTAAAGCGTTGCCGTACCCTCACCTGGACCCTAAACCGTCTCCGTCCCCTAGCCCTAACCCTAGCCCGAACCCTAACCCTAACCCTTCCCCAAAGCCTGACCCTCACCCGTGCCTTAATCCTAACCCATACGCTAACACTAACCCGCGCCCTCACACGCACGCTCCCCCTAAAGCGTTGCCGTACCCTCACCTGGATCCTAAACCGTCCCCGTCCCCTAACCCTAACCCTAGCCCGAACCCTAACCCTAACCCTTCCCCGAAGCCTGACCCTCACCCGTCCCCTAATCCTAACCCGTACGCTAACACTAACCCGCGCCCTCACACGCACGCTCCCCCTAAAGCGTTGCCGTACCCTCACCTGGACCCTAAACCGTCCCCGTCCCCTAACCCTAACCCTAGCCCGAACCCTAACCCTAACCCTTCCCCGAAGCCTGACCCTCACCCGTCCCCTAATCCTAACTCGTACGCTAACACTAACCCGCGCCCTCACACGCACGCTCCCCCTAAAGCGTTGCCGTACCCTCACCTGGACCCTAAACCGTCCCCGTCCCCTAACCCTAACCCTAGCCCAAACCCTAACCCTAACCCTTCCCCGCAGCCTGACCCTCACCCGTCCCCTAATCCTAACCCGTACGCTAACACTAACCCGCGCCCTCACACGCACGCTCCCCCTAAAGCGTTGCCGTACCCTCACCTGGACCCTAAACCGTCCCCGTCCCCTAACCCTAACCCTAGCCCCAACCCTAATCCTAACCCTTCCCCGAAGCCTGACCCTCACCCGTCCCCTAATCCTAACCCGTACGCTAACACAAACCCGCGCCCTCACACGCAGGCTACCCCTAAAGCGTTGCCGTACCCTCACCTGGACTCTAAACCGTCCCCGTCCCCTAACCCTAACCCTAGCCCGAACCCTAACCCTAACCCTTCCCCGAAGCCTGACCCTCACCCGTGCCCTAATCCTAACCCGTACGCTAACACAAACCCGCGCCCTCACACGCACGCTCCCCCTAAAGCGTTGCCGTACCCTCACCTGGACCCTAAACCGTCCCCATCCCCTAACCCTAACCCTAGCCCGAACCCTAACCCTAACCCTTCCCCGAAGCCTGACCCTCACCCGTCCCCTAATCCTAACCCGTACGCTAACACTAAACCGCGCCCTCACACGCACGCTCCCCCTAAAGCGTTGCCGTACCCTCACCTGGACCCTAAACCGTCCCCATCCCCTAACCCTAACCCTAGCCCGAACCCTAACCCTAACCCTTCCCCGAAGCCTGACCCTCACCCGTCCCCTAATCCTAACCCGTACGCTAACACTAACCCGCGCCCTCACACGCACGCTCCCCCAAAAGCGTTGCCGTACCCTCACCTGGACCCTAAACCGTCCCCATCCCCTAACCCTAACCCTAGCCCGAACCCTAACCCTAAACCTTCCCCGAAGCCTGACCCTCACCCATGCCCTAATCCTAACCCGTACGCTAACACTAACCCGCACCCTCACACGCACGCTCCCCCTAAAGCGTTTCTGTACCCTCACCTGGACCCTAAACCGACCCCGTCCACTAACCCTAACCCTAGCCCGAACCCTAACACTAACCCTTCCCCGAAACCTGACCCTCACCCGTCCCCTAATCCTAACCCTCACCCGTCCCCTAATCCTAACCCGTACGCTAACCCTAACCCGCGCCCTCACACGCACGCTCCCCCTAAAACGTTGCTGTACCATCACCTGGACCCTAAACCGTCCCCGTCCCCTAACCCTAACCCTAGCCCGAACCCTAACCCTAACCCTTCCCCGAAGCCTGACCCTCACCCGTCCCCTAATCCTAACCCGTACGCTAACACTAACCCGCGCCCTCACACGCACGCTCCCCCTAAAGCGTTGCCGTACCCTCACCTGGACCCTAAACCGTCCCCGTCCCCTGACCCTAACCCTAGCCCGAACCCTAACCCTAACCCTTCCCCGAAGCCTGACCCTCACCCGTGCCCTAATCCTAACCCGTACGCTAACACTAACCCGCACCCTCACACGCACGCTCCCCCTAAAGCGTTGCCGTACCCTCACCTGGACCCTAAACCGTCCCCGTCCCCTAACCCTAACCCTAGCCCGAACCCTAACCCTAACCCTTCCCCGAAGCCTGACCCTCACCCGTCCCCTAATCCTAACCCGTACGCTAACACTAACCCGCGCCCTCACACGCACGCTCCCCCTAAAGCGTTGCCGTACCCTCACCTGGACCCTAAACCGTCCCCGTCCCCTAACCCTAACCCTAGCCCGAACCCTAACCCTAACCCTTCCCCGAAGACTGACCCTCACCCGTCCCCTAATCCTAACCCGTACGCTAACACTAAACCGCGCCCTCACACGCACGCTCCCCCAAAGCGTTGCCGTACCCTCACCTGGACCCTAAACCGTCCCCATCCCCTAACCCTAACCCTAGCCCGAACCCTAACCCTAACCCTTCCCCGAAGCTGACCCTCACCCGTGCCCTAATCCTAACCCGTACGCTAACACTAACCCACGCCCTCACACGCAGCCTACCCCTAAAGCATTGCCGTACCCTCACCTGGACCCTAAACCGTCCCCGTCCCCTAACCCTAACCCTAGCCCAAACCCTAACCCTAACCCTTCCCCGAAGCCTGACCCTCACCCGTGCCCTAATCCTAACCCGTACGCTAACACTAAACCGCGCCCTCACACGCACGCTCCCCCTAAAGCGTTGCCATACCCTCACCTGGACCCTAAACCGTCCCCGTCCCCTAACCCTAACCCTAGCCCGAACCCTAACCCTAACCCTTCCCCGAAGCCTGACCCTCACTCGTCCCCTAATCCTAACCCGTACGCTAATACTAACCCGCGCCCTCACACGCACGCTCCCACAAAAGCGTTGCCGTACCCTCACCTGGACCCTAAACCGTCCCCATCCCCTAACCCTAACCCTAGCCTGAACCCTAACCCTAACCCTTCCCCGAAGCCTGACCCTCACCCGTGCCCTAATCCTAACCCGTACGCTAACACTAACCCGCACCCTCACACGCACGCTCCCCCTAAAGCGTTTCTGTACCCTCACCTGGACCCTAAACCGACCCCGTCCCCTAACCCTAACCCTAGCCCGAACCCTAACACTAACCCTTCCCCGAAACCTGACCCTCACCCGTCCCCTAATCCTAACCCTCACCCGTCCCCTAATCCTAACCCGTACGCTAACCCTAACCCGCGCCCTCACACGCACGCTCCCCCTAAAGCGTTGCTGTACCATCACCTGGACCCTAAACCGTCCCCGTCCCCTAACCCTAACCCTAGCCCGAACCCTAACCCTAACCCTTCCCCGAAGCCTGACCCTCACCCGTCCCCTAATCCTAACCCGTACGCTAACACTAACCTGCGCCCTCACACGCACGCTCCCCCTAAAGCGTTGCCGTACCCTCACCTGGACCCTAAACCGTCCCCGTCCCCTAGCCCTAACGCTAGCCCGAACCCTAACCCTAACCCTTCCCCGAAGCCTGACTCTCACCCGTGCCCTAATCCTAACCCGTACGCTAACACTAACCCGCGCCCTCACACGCACGCTCCCCCTAAAGCGTTGCCGTACCCTCACCTGGACCCTAAACCGTCCCCGTCCCCTAACCTTAACCCTAGCCAGAACCCTAACCCTAACCCTTCCCCGAAGCCTGACCCTCACCCGTCCCCTAATCCTAACCCGTACGCTAACACTAACCCGCGCCCTCACACGCACGCTCCCCCTAAAGCGTTGCCGTACCCTCACCTGGACCCTAAACCGTCCCCGTCCCCTAACCCTAACCCTAGCCCGAACCCTAACCCTAACCCTTCCCCGAAGCCTGACCCTCACCCGTGCCCTAATCCTAACCCGTACGCTAACACTAAGCCGTGCCCTCACACGCACGCTCCCCCTAAAGCGTTGCCGTACCCTCACCTGGATCCTAAACCGTCCCCGTCCCCTAACCCTAACCCTAGCCCGAACCCTAACCCTAACCCTTCCCCGAAGCCTGACCCTCACCCGTCCCCTAATCCTAACCCGTACGCTAACACTAACCCGCGCCCTCACACGCACGCTCCCCCTAAAGCGTTGCCGTACCCTCACCTGGACCCTAAACCGTCCCCGTCCCCTAAACCTAACCCTAGCCCGAACCCTAACCCTAACCCTTCCCCGAAGCCTGACCCTCACCCGTCCCCTAATCCTAACCCGTACGCTAACACTAACCCGCGCCCTCACATGCACGCTCCCCCTAAAGCGTTGCCGTACCCTCACCTGGACCGTAAACCGTCCCCGTCCCCTAACCCTAACCCTAGCCCGAACCCTAACCCTAACCCTTCCCCGAAGCCTGACCCTCACCCGTGCCCTAATCCTAACCCGTACGCTAACACTAATCCGCGCCCTCACACGCACGCTCCCCCTAAAGCGTTGCCATACCCTCACCTGGACCCTAAACCGTCCCCGTCCCCTAACCCTAACCCTAGCCCGAACCCTAACCCTAACCCTTCCCCGAAGCTGACCCTCACCCGTGCCCTAATCCTAACCCGTACGCTAACACTAACCCGCGCCCTCACACGCACGCTCCCCCTAAAGCGTTGCCGTACCCTCACCTGGACCCTAAACCGTCCCCGTCCCCTAACCCTAACCCTAGCCCGAACCCTAACCCTAACACTTCCCCGAAGCCTGACCCTCACCCGGCCCCTAATCCTAACCCGTACGCTAACACTAACCCGCGCCCTCACACGGACGCTCCCCCTAAAGCGTTGCCGTACCCTCACCTGGACCCTAAACCGTCCCCGTCCCCTAACCCTAACCCTAGCCCGAACCCTAACCCTAACCCTTCCCCGAAGCCTGACCCTCACCCGTGCCCTAATCCTAACCCGTACGCTAACACTAACCCGCGCCCTCACACGCACGATCCCCCTAAGCGTTGCCGTACCCTCACCTGGACCCTAAACCGTCCCCATCCCCTAACCCTAACCCTAGCCCGAACCCTAACCCTAACCCTTCCCCGAAGCCTGACCCTCACCCGTCCCCTAATCCTAACCCGTACGCTAACACTAACCCGCGCCCTCACACGCACGCTCCCCCTAAAGCGGTGCCGTACCCTCACCTGGACCCTAAACCGTCCCCGTCCCCTAACCCTAACCCTAGCCCGAACCCTAAACCTAACCCTTCCCCGAAGCCTGACCCTCACCCGTGCCCTAATCCTAACCCGTACACTAACACTAAGC
>NC_082689.1:113912972-113953972 GCF_949987515.2 Delphinus delphis | reverse complement strand
GCTTCCAGAACTGTGAGACCATAAATTTCTGTTGTTTTTAACAACCAGTTTATAGTACGTGGTTATGGCAGCCCTAGAAAAGTAATACCAGGCAACAGTCTGAGAGCCGGGGTCCAGGGGGAAGGACGTGGTGTGATCTCCATCCTCTGGGAGCTCTGAGCCTCTCCTTCCGCATCTCTCTCAGGGCCTCCTTCCTCCCATCTCACCACGGCCTCCTCCTTCAGCACCTCTGGGGGAAGGATGGGCAGCAGGTTTCAGCGCCGGTGTTGAGAAACCAAGTAATAAGCCCACTGGCCAGCCGTCGCTGTGACTTCAACCCAGAGGCCATAGTCCCCGGCACTTTGGCTTCGAGTACACTACTTTAGTCCTGCTCTGATTCTAATCAGGGGTCCTAATTTTATAGATGGGGAAACTCAAGCCAGGGGCTGAAGTGACTTGCCCAAGATCAGGTTGGTTAGCGCTGGAACCAGAGTTGGTGCCAAGGCCCCAGACCCCAGTCTGGGTGTCCCGACCCCTCTGAGGCCCAGTGAGAGCTGGAAGCAAAGCCTCCCTCTTCCCAGAGACCATGTGTCCTCAGCCAGTGCTCCATCTGTGGGGATCCCTGGGACTCACCCATAGCAAGACCTGCCTCTTCTTCCCATGCCCACCTCCAGACCCTGCTGGCGCCAACTCCCAGCCCCCAGTCCACTGGGGCTCCCTGACCGCCTGCACTGAGACTTCTTCCAGGCTGGATGGACATCCACCTCCTGAACCAGATGTGTTGTACCTGGAACTCCCGGAGCAGAACCTCAGTGAGGACGTGGGGGCTAAGGGCTGGGCTGGAGGCCTGGGTCGGCCACAGAGCACAGCTGTGGACGCTGGTGTTGTAGAGGTGAGTTTGCTTACGTAGCAGACAAGCTGGCATGGACGCATGCATTCGACACATCAGTGCCTCCCGGTGTAAAGGGCCTGGACTCCCAGGCCCTTTAAGAATCTCCAAAACGTATAAATCCTCCCTTATAAAATGAGACATTCAGACATACACAGAAAGCTCTGCACACAACTTTTTCAGAGGATTGCTAGCCACCAGAGCCCATCTGCATCCTCCTTAGAGGTCCACAGAATCCAGGTGAAGACTCCAGGCTAAAGGCACGCAGGTGTGTGAATACAGATGTACGCACCACATGTTGACACATATTCACATTTAAAGGTGGTATTCATTCTAGGGCTTACCTTCCTTAGGAGTACTTAGAGCCAGAAATCTGTAAAGTTACGTGCGTTGAATGAAGAGGAAAGAACTCAGGCTTTGGGTACCACAGAACTGTGTTAAAATTCCACTCTCCTAGCCATGTGATGCTGGACATGTGAATTCACTTGTCTGAGCCTCAGTTTCCAAATGTGGATACGTGTGAGGTTGAGAAGTAGATTTAAAATGCTCAGTAGAAAAACAAGCAGCAATTTAAAAATTAACCAGGGACTTACCTGGTGGCACAGCGGTTGAGAATCCGCCTACCAATGCAGGGGACACGGGTTCAAGCCCTGGTCCAGGAAGATCCCACATGCCACGGAGCAACTAAGCGCGTGCGCCACAACTACTGAGCCTGCGCACTCTAGAGCCCACGAGCCACAACTACTGAAGCCCACGTGCCTAGAGCCTGTGCTCCACAACAAGAGAAGCCACTGCAATGAGAAACCTGTGCACCGCAACGAAGAGTAGCCCCCGCTCGCCACAACTAGAGAAAGCCTGCGCGCAGCAACGGAGACCCAACACAGCCAAAAAATAAATTAACTAATTAAAAAAAACTCATTAAAAAAAATTAACCAAAAAAGTCCATTATATAGTGATCCTTTTTCTCTCTTTCTCTCCCTCCCTCTTCATCTATATATAATATGCCATATATATCTGAAAACATATTCACCCAAGTGTTACCAGTGCGGAGACTTAGATAGAACTAGAGATGATTGAATGTACTTTCCTGTATTCAACAAAGAACATTTATGCTTTGGGTATAGACAGGAAAAAATAAACATTATTATTGTTTCAAACGAAGTTCCTAATACAGTGTTTGTCAGAGAGCAGCTGGCCAATAAATAACGCTTATTATTACGTTTATGTGTTGCAGGAAATATGTTTCCATATCATATGAAGTATATTATTAAAGAATCATTGTGTTCATCCATTCACAAGACACCTGTGGAGTACCGACGACATGCATATAAGGTGTTGTCTTGGACCTAGGGGATGGGGTGTGTGCAGAAAAGAAAGAATCTTATAGGATGGGAAAGGGATGAGACCAGACAGATAACACCAAGTGCCATGTGCCAGGGCAAGTCTCCCAGATTGCCTGGGGAGGGTGCAGGACGGGAGTGTGTATCGGAGTTGGGAGGCGAGCACTGCATGCACAAGGAACATCTCAGCAGCCCCTGAGGGCAGGGAGGGGGGAGGGATTTCCAAGGAGGAGATGCAAGGGTAGAGGAGCCTCCAGAGGGGAGAAGGAGCCACGTATACTTAGGAATGAGAAGGGTGGCAGCAAGCAAAACCCTCTGACCTGGGGGCACAGAGGGCAGTGGGCGCAGACCACAGAATTCTGGCCTTGAGTTCCGGGCTGATGCATTTTGACGTCATTCAATGGAAGATGGGCATTGGTGTGCTGCCTCTTGAGCAGGGAGTGATCTAATCAAAGCTTTATGTTTTCAGTTAGGACAGCTGTCATTGCAAGCAGAAACTGGACCACAGTAGCTCAACCAAATAGGGTTTTTCTTTCTTTTTTTTTACAAAATATTTATTTATTTATTTTTGGCTGCACTGGGTTTCCATTGCTGTGCGCGGGCTTTCTCTAGTTGCGGTGAGTGGGGGTTACACTTCGTTGCGGCGCGCAGGCTTCGAATTGCAGTGGCTTCTCTTGTTGCGGAGCACGGGCTCTAGGTGAGAGACTTCAGTAGTTGCAGGACTTGGGCTCAATAGTTGTGGCTTGCGGGCTCTAGAGCGCAGGCTTAGTAGTTGTGGTGCAAGGGCTTAGTGGCTCCACGGCATGTGGGATCTTCCTGGACCAGGGCTCGAACCTATGTCCCCTGCATTGGCTGGCAGATTCTTAACCACTGCGCCACCAGGGAAGCCCCCAAGTATGGTTTTTCTTATTTGCTTTGTTTTGGGTTTTTTTTTCACAGAACATGGAATCTGGAGGTATAAGGTCCAAAATCTGGCTGTAGGCTCTACTATGCTATGAATGGGGTAGGTGCCTTTTTTGTTTCTGCTCTACCATCCCTGGAGTGTGGCGTTCATCCTGAGGTTGCCTCATGGTTACAAAATGGCTGCTGCCCCTCCAGCCTATGTCCGTAGTCTATGCAGGCAGACAGGAGGAGGAGGGGCAGGGAAAGGAAGAACGAAGAATGGGGAAGAGGATGTGGCAGAGGGGAAAGGCTCAGACCCTTCCTGAGAATCCACAGGAGGCCCCGTGGGAGGGAGGGCAGGATGGAGAGGACCAGATGGGTCTGGGGACTCCTTGGCAGCCTCAGATCCTAGAGGGAGTTCAGGTTCAGGACCAAGTTGCATCCTCGTGGTTCAGGGCAGATCTAGATGCAGACGGGAACCTGGTGGAGCCCTGGCCTGCTGCCCCATCTGAATCATGCTCCCAGTGGGTTGCCCTGAGCAGTCCTCATTCATTCATATTCATCTATTTGCTCATTCACTCAATGAGCCTTTCACTTAGCAAACATCCCCCATCCCCACAGATGCCCTCTTTCTCATGACTTTGTTCATTCATCTTGCAGGTATTAGTGAGCACCTACTACGTGCCAGGCAATATGATAGGTGCTAGGCTCCAGGTGGACAAGACAGACAAAATCCCTGCCCTCTCAGCAATGAACAGACTCACTGAAAGAAAAGAAAAAATTCTACTGTCTTATACTATACAGATAAACTCCTTATGCTTCTAGTTCTTATGCAACAATATAACTTGAATGAATTTTCAAACGTAATAGAAATCAAATGCTACAACTAATAACAACATAAATGTTTTTTCTGCATCCAGATTCTGACTTGCGGTGAGGATGGGCCCTGTAAAACCAGCCTTTCCTCCACAATTTCTATCCCAATTCCTGCTCCATGATGTCACGGGGGCAGAAGGGCAGGGGTCAGAGGGCTCACAGGGACGGCCTCTCCTGGCCGGGGCGGGGCAGGTGCGGGGGTCCTGAGGGGGCTCACGAGCAGGAGTGTGTGAGCTGGCTGGGTGGGCCAGAGGCTCTAGCAGTGGGAGGGGAAGGAGGCAGCGGGTGGCCCCTGGAGCGCCTGAAACCCTGACTGCCAGGACCTTGGGCATTGTCCTTGGCAGTGCAGAGTCTCCAAGGGCTGTGACCTCGTTTCTGTTTAGCAGGACCATGCTGGCCACGATGCAGGGTTGGAAGGGAGGACGGACAAGGTAGGAGGTTAGTGCCAGGGTGGGACGTCCAGGTGGGAGGTCTTGGACGCCAGGCTGAACCCGGAAAGAAGCCTGGGCTGGACACCTACCTGGGCATCAGCAGTGGTGGCCAGGGGCAGCCAGGCCCCCGGCCTGGGCACAGGGACAAAGGGGGAAGGCCTCCGGGAATCAGGCTCCTGAAGAAGCCTTGTGGTGGAGGACAGGAGAGAGAACTTGGTGGGTCTCAGAGGAGGGCACTCGGCGCTGTGCTGGGTCCAGCCGTGGCCAGTGGGCTCCGAGCTCCCAGGCCCTGACACCCCCATGGGCAGCCTTTGCTTCCTGGGCAGGGCCTCGTTCCCCAGCATCAGGGATGGACTCGGACCCGGAGGAAACAGATGCCCACCTTCCCAGGCCTGTTTTCCATTCCGGTGCCCCCATAATTGCCTGGAGCCGCCCCCACTATCCCCGGCTGCTGCTTTGCAGTCGGGGTGTATCAGTCATGATAAGACATCACTTAAAGCACCGGTGACAGGGCCTAATCAGTCTTTTGAAATATAGACTTCTCCCCACACTGCGGGCAGGGCCGACATTAATACACATTTATGCAAAGCAAGAGCTGTAGCTGTCGGGGGCTAATCTTTACAAGTATGATAAATGATGTTTATTTTCCATGATGGAACGAAACACCCCAGCCGACAGTAATTGTAATAAAAAGGACAGATCAACTTCTATAAAGTGATTGAATCACCCTTCGATTGCATTAGTGTCCACACTCCATTGTGTCACCAGCATCCTCGAGGTTCCTAGGACAGTGATCCAGACGGTCACCCCTCAGTTCGATGCCTGCCCTTCACCTGGGCTGCCGGGGCCAAGGCGACCGCCTGCTGGCAGCGATGGGTCCAGCTCCTCCAGCCCAGACTTTCGTCTCGCCGCGTGTGAGGCATGTGGGCTGGGATGTGCACAGTGCCCAGTGTCAGCCTGGAAGGGTCTGGAATTGGGGTGGCAGGGGAGCGGCAGAGGGCGACACTGCATGGCCAACCTTTGGGAGCAGAAAGCAGGGCGCTTTGTCTAATCCTCCCCATGGCCCCGAGGGGGTGCTGTTATTATTCTGCCTTTGCAGGCGAGGAAGGGGGAGGTCGGAAAGGTTAAGTGGCTTGGCCAAGGTCACACAGCTAGTATGTGTCAAAAATGGGGTTCAGGAGGGCTTCCCTGGTGGCGCAGTGGTTGAGAGTCTGCCTGCCGATGCAGGGGACATGGGTTCGTGCCCCAGTCCTGGAAGATCCCACATGCCGCGGAGCGGCTGGGCCCGTGAGCCACGGCCGCTGAGCCTGCGCGTCCGGAGCCTGTGCTCCGCAACGGGAGAGGCCACAACAGTGAGAGGCCCGCATACCACAAAAAAAAAAAAAATGGGGTTCAGGAACCTCCCTGGTGGTCCAGTGGTTAAGACTCTGCACTTCCAGTGCAGGGGGTGCAGCTTCGATCCCTGGTCAGGGAGCTAAGACCCCACAAGCTGTGTGGCACGGCCAAAAATAAATTAAAAAATAAAATTAAAAATTAAAAAATGGGGTTCACATCCAGGAATGTTTAACAGATTGCTCTTGAGGTGATGAGGGGACCCCTGGCTCACCAGGTCTTCCTCTGATGTGGGACCAGGTACCCGCCCAGCTCCACAGAGGACGGAGGGCTAGGCTGGTCCATGTTCAAGGCAGAGTTGTGGACACCAGGAGGCCCAGACCAGAGATGCTGGGTGCCATCTTCTAGAACCATAGCCCAGGGTGGTGTGCCGGCGGGGAAGCTCATGGGGTTAACAGGTTGATGAGTTTCACACTCTTTTGAGACCTCAGTCTTTCTACCTGTAAAATGGAGCTAAGAGCAGCACCCTCTCACAGAGTTGGTCACCAGTTCAGTGAGAACAGGGTCCCACGAGAGTCTCTACTGGGTTGTCCCCTGGAGTTGGACATCTCGGGAGATCCAGTGACCCTGTGGGGGTGAGGGCTGCCGGAGTCCCCAAGGAAAAGGGAAAGGCCTCCCTGACCTATTATCCCCAGAGACGCCAAAGGCTTCTAGATAAAGTGCATCTTGTAATAAAGGGCATGGCTCTTGTTACTCGCTTGGCTAAAGCCATCCAGTGGCCTCCATTGAATTCAGAATAAAATGCCAGCTCCTTCATCCATGATTTGTCCCTGTGTACATGGCACTTTGTTCAAGCCACCAAAAGGGCAGTTTCATAGTGGTCCAGCAAAGAACAGGTTCTGAGACTTGTGGGTGCTAAGGCGGAGGGTATATGGAGGAGGGATGGATTGGGAGTTTGAGATTAGCAGATGCAAACTATTATATATAGGATGGATAAACAGCAAGGTCCTATTGTAGAGCACAGGGAACTCTATTCTATATCCCATGATAAACCATAATGGAAAAGAATATGGAAAAGAATATATATATATATATATATATAGATAGATAGATATAAAACCCTAACCCTAACCAAATCACTTTGCTGTACAGCAGAAATTAACACAACATTGTACATCAACTAGACGTCAATAAATTTTTATAAAAGAGCAGCTTCTCTTTCTGGAGCCTGGTTCCGGTGCTGTTTACTTACCCTCGCCACGGCCCTTCACAGGCGGGGACCTGAGGCTTAGGGAGGGGAGAGCACTTGCTGGTTAGTGACAGAGGCCAGCTTCACACCCAAAGCAGCAGCACTAAAGCCTGCTGGACCCCTGCCCCTGCGGCCTTGCCCGGGGCCCTCCCCTGCCTAATTGCCTTTGGGGGCATCCACTCTGAACGAACAGGTGGTCTGACCAAACAGAATATTTTCAAAATGATGCACTGTTATTACATTTAAGCCGAAATCTAACCGACTGGAAATGTTTCTGAGCACAGCCCTGCAGGGTTGCCGTAGGGCATGCAGATGGGGATCCTGCGTGGTTAGCAGCGCCCCGGTGTGGGCTCTGCAGCCATCTGCAGTGGGTGGCCAGAGGTGGGGTGGGGCAGCATGCTGGGGGAGGTGATGGGCAGCCCCCAGGGGTCTCAGTCCCCCCAGCACTGCTGGGTGGTGGTTCTCCAACTTGGGAGTACACGGGAGTCCCCTGGAGGGCTTGTTGAAACACAGATCAACACGGTTTAACCAAACAACGGAATCTCGTTCGACCCTACAAAGGAATCTAGTACTGATGCAAGGTGGATGAATCCCAAAAAGGTGATGATAAGTGAAAGAAGCTGAATACAAAAGGCCACACATCTTGTGATTCCATTTATATGAAATATCCAGAGTAGGCAAATCCACAGAGACAGAAAGTAGGTTGATAGGGTTGCCAGGGGCTGAATGAGGAATAACTGCTTCATGGGGGGATGATAGTGTTTTGGAACTAGAGAGGGGTGCTGGTTGCAGAAACATCGGGAGTTCACTGAATGTCCCTGAACTGTGCGCTTTAAAACTTCATTTGACGATGTGTGGATTTCACATCAGTACACACACAGGCACACAGCTTGCTGGGCCCCTAACCTGCACAGTTTCTGATTCAGGGGGTCTGGGTAGGACCCAGAATGACCATTTCTAACCAGTTCCCAGGTGCCGCTGATTCCCAGACCATACTTTGAGACTCCATACAAGGTGACTCAGGACCTCCGGGAGGCCCCAGCTTAGGTCAGACCCCGCTGGAGCCGACCGCTAGCAGGAGACCACGGGAGAGCCCATCTGACACCAGACTCATGAGGGTTATCGACCGCCTCCCATTAAGAATTTGGGGCCAGTGGTTATTCCCCTGTTGAGTTCTCATTTCATGTTTATGTTCATAGTTTGTTCTTCATTTTGAATATCCCTCATGTTTTAGCTAAAACAGACTGTCTTTCACATAAGGGTTTTAAAAACAGGACTGCTTGTTTTTAGAACTAGTTTGGAATACACCGCTCTCCCTCCAGGAATCAGTGGGGGCCCGAGGAAGGCTGTGGAGCCCAGCCGGGCAGCAGAGCCCTGGACCCCAAGTATCCCCACCACACCCGCCTCCGGCTTCCCCCAGTTCCCAGCTTCAACCCCGGCAACACTCTGGGCAGCACCACAGTCTCTGCCGCTCTCCCTGGAGGACACTGGGTCAGCCTCTTCCTCAAGCTGGGCCTGTCCAGGCTTTCCCATCGGTCCCTCTGTGGAAGCTGGGCAGGCAGGGGCATCCCTGACTCTGCCTGTTCTTGACCCTCCCTGGCCCACTCCCCACCCACTGCTGCACATTGCTTTACTCACCGCCCCCAGCTCTCCCCAGGACAGAGGTAGAGGGAGTCCTCACTTGTCCTCTGCACCTGCCCTTGGTCCTGCCTGAGGTTCTCTGCCCCACAGCCTCGTATCCATGGTAGCCACCAGCACTCCGAGGTCACCCGCAGCCCCACCGTGTTTCCCATCACTCTGAGCTGCTCCAGCCGCCCCCGGCCCTCAGCACAGACAGCTCCTTCTTCCTGCAGCCTCACCCCTACTCTCACTGCCCACCGCCACCGCCACCCCATGCAGGTAACACCACGCAGCCTCAGCCCATCCTCCTTCAAAAGCCACTTTGTCAGGGACGCCTTCCCTGGCCCAGACAAGGCTAGGCCCCTGCCAAAGTTTCCTCTACCACCCGCTCCTTTCCTTCATCGCGCCTCTATTTTTTCTTTATTGTTTGTGTTTATACTTTGATTTCTGTCTGTGTGCGTGTGTGTGCGTGTGTGCGTGTGCGTGTGCGTGTGTGTGTGTTTAAGGCCTACCTCTCTCCACTGTGGAGGATTCACCAAGGCCCAGGCAGTGAGCAGTTTGCTTGGGGCTGCATCAGCCCCGGGCCTGGGCCTGGCCCCAGAGAGACGGAGAGCCGCTCCAAAAATGCCTGCTGAACCGGCGAACAAGGAACTGCTCTTGTCTTCTGGCTTGGTTGTGGGGGTGGGTGCAGGGGGGTTGTTTTGCCGTGGAATAATACTGAGTGTTTAAAAACACTGCTAACTGCCGAGTTCTTGCTGCACCTATGTGTGTGCACGTGGGTGTGCCCACACACATGTGCCTCTCTGGACCCTGGACAGAGATGAGACAGAAAGGGCAAACATTCTTGGCATCGGCTCCCAGATGCATGACCCTGTGGAGGAGAGACACAGGGTGGGTTCCTGTCGTTCCTGGCATTCCACGGAGTGTGGAGGGTGCTCTATTTACCTGGGACTAGCCTGGCCCCTGGCCCCTGGGACACACCTCCCTGCTGGAATTTGGCAGACACCATCATCTTCTTTTCTGGCTTCTTTTCCTCATTTTCTCAGAGAGTGAATCCTCACCAGACTCTTCCCCACCGTCCTCCCCTTGGGCCGGGAAAGGGACGATCAAATCCTTCCCCTTTTCAACTGAGGCATTCCAAGGGAAGGGGAGCCCTCATCTATGTCCCCCTGACCTCCTGCTGTCAGACAAGCCTGCAGATCACTGTCAAAGACCCTGCAGACACAGAAATTTTACAGAAAGCCCGGCTACTCTGACCCCATCCAGGCCTGGAAGGCTGGACCATCATCAACCTTCTGCTGCCCCAGTGACTCCTGGGCTGTGGCCATCGTCTTCGTGGTGCTAAGCCCTTGGCCGTGTCTGTGTTGCAGGTAAAGGCAAGTGTGGCCGATGTCTTCAAGAAGGGGGGCACCACTGGCCACCCTTGAGCCAATTCTAGGAGCTGAGCTTGGATCCTGTGAACTTTTAGCCAAAGGGAAGACATTAAGATGTTAACATTCTATTATTTCTGAAATTCCTCGTCCAAGCATCCTCTACCTCACATAGATTCATTCAACAAACTGAATAAGGCCGACTTGATGCCCAGCACTGAGCCCTTGACCTCGGAGACAGAAACATGAAACAGACGTGAGAACTCCATCTGAGAGGCTGTGACAGGGAGCCCAAGGGAGTGGCCTGCCTGGTGGGGGGCAGGGGGGGCGGTGTCAATTAGGAAAGGGGCCCAGATGAGGGTGCGAGAGCTGAGTGACAGCTGAGAGTGCTTGGGGTGGGGGTGGGGTGAATGGTGGGTGGCGAGGAAGGACTCCCCTAAAGGAAGAACACAGACCAAAGGCACAGAGCGGGGCTGGCTCGTGCTTTCCAGAGCAGAGGTGGTAGCCGTGTTTAGTTTCTCATTACTCCACCTCCAGGCTATCTCTGCCAGCCCTTGAACTCCCAGCACCCACCAGCAGGTGCTGGTTAGCGGGGGTCGGAGCCGTTTGCCAGGGCGGCGGTGCTGCAGGGCCAGCACTCCTGGTCCCAAGCCAAGTTGAATGGGCTGCAGCGAAGGGGGGGGCAGGGGAAAGGTGCCTAATAGGTGGTTCTTAATTATTATTATTACTTTTTATTAGGAGCCCTGGCTGTCCAGACCATAAGGACGTGTGCCCCCCACCTCTGCTGGAGCATCATTAGGGGATGCATTTGGGTGAGACTAATGAGATTGGCTCAGGGAAGGACCAGAAGCAGACCAGGGCGCCGCTGGTTGGTGCAACAGAGTTTCAGCCGCACTTGTATTTTTGTCAGCAGACTGCTGCTCGCTGAGCCACTTGTGCATGTGCCCCTGTTGCCTCTGGGCTCAGGCTCTGTTACAATTTGTTATGATTATCAGGGCCGTGAGGTGGGGAGGCTGGGTGGAATTTCCACCCTCATAATGAGGAAGGCGGCCCTGGCCTCTGGGACTCTCCTCGGATATCCCAGGGGGCTGCAGGTGGGAACCACGGTGGGGCCCAGCCCCATCTTTGAACCTTGCAGTACTTTCTCTCTCCTCTATACAGAGGGCATCACCTAGCCCAGTCCAGTCCGTCCGGAGAAAAGAAACTATTATCCCGAATGTAACATAAGCAGCTATAGCACAAGACCACCACCTTCACTTGAAAACCTGCTCTACTCCCACCTCCTACAGGAAGACCTCCCTGATAATACACAGACATTAATTTCCATCCCCTCTGTCTGTCTGGGTACCTACTTGTAGGGCGGCTCTTGGCATACTCTTGTGTCATTTACTTGTCACATGACAGTCTCTCTAGCTGGTTGTGAGGACCCAGAGAGCAGGGACTGTCTTTTGATCACCTTCGTACCTCCAAGGCCCTGACACTCAGTGCACATACAAAATTTTCAAGATGTTTGTGAGGTAGAGTTGATCTGAACTGGGAGCACTTATGTTCCGGCATAGCCACTGTCCAAGGTCAGGACATCAGAGACAAAGGCAGAAAGACAGAGCAAAAGAGACTGAGGGTCAGGCAGACTTTCAGAGGCCCAAGTGAGCACCCTGGAGAAAGGTCCAGAGACAGGCCAAGTGGTGTCAGAGTCTGCATCACCAGGGACCAGCCACTTATACCCCCAGATGTGACCTCCCTCAGGAGTTTCTGTGGTTTGTCGCTGACCAGATAGGGTGATGTCCTGAAAAGGCAATAGAAGACAGAGTGATTCTCAGGGCAAGTAGACTTGCCCTAGCCAGGCAAGGGGTACTTCTCAAACCTGTTCTGCTGAACTGGGTTGGGGTGGGGGGGGCGTGGGGTGGGGCTAACCAGAGGTGTGCCCACAGCCAGGTACACAAAGATGCCACAGAGACACAAGCCACAGTTCCCTGACCACCTGTTCTACACAGCATGGGGGCATGAAACCATCCTTTTGATACCAAAACAAAGACAGACATGTTGTAAAGTAAGGTGCCAATTTTGGCTATTTTTTAGATGAAGTGTGAAACATCTAAGCAATGTCACACTTCTGACGCTCTTTCTCAGCCAGCAGGGCACAGGGGTTTGTTTGTTCTTTTCTCCTTTGCCCCTCTGGGGTGTAAGTGGCTGGGAAACCCCATGGAGAGGAGGGAGAAAATCAGAGACTTTGGCTAAAGAGGGAGGTGAGGGCTCCGTGTGGAGGGGATGCTGGCTCAGGAGTGCCCTGTCCAGCCGGTGGGAGTGATGCTCTGCCTTTCCCTCTGTGTGGACTCCTTTCCACAGACACCGCCTAGCGGGGGAGCCCAGAAGAAGAAACAGGGCCCTCAGCTCCGGGACACTGGCAGGATATGTTGCTGGGAAAGTGGCACAGGCGTGAGAATGGACGGCACACTGGGGCCCTCTCCGTGAGCCTCCCCACTTCCTTCTCTCCTCCGGGGGGCTCAGTGAGGCACCTTCCTGTGGGCAGGAACCTTCCCATAGTCCCCAGGTGCACCCCCAGTGGGGTCTACTGCAGTGGGCTCTCTCGCCCCCAGCTGGCAAGGGGGTGCCCAGGCTTGTGAAGGGAGGGAGGGCAGGGGAGGCCAGATGTTTATCCTCTCCCCACCCCGCCCACCAGTTCCCTCCATCCGGGGTCACTTCAGGGTAGCTGCATCCCTTAACCAGAAGTCACAATGCAACGCAGCTTTCTCCTTTGGGGTTTCCTGCCTCTCCAGGTGGAGGGTGGACACAGCTCTCCCGCTCTGCATCCTGGAAGGTGCACTAGCTCTTGGGTTACCCCTCACCTGCCTACACCTGTGTAGTTAGTCTCATGATTAACATCTCCCCTTGTTTATCCCGTGTGGCTAGACAGTGGGAGGATGGGACGGGCAGACGAGAGATCAGCTTAGACATTTGGGAGAGCAGTGGATTCTAGATGGCCAGTTTTGCTCAGCTGTTTTGGGGAGCCTGATACATCGTCCTGAAGACAACTCTGACGCTATATCCCGGATTAGCAGCGGGAAAGTGCTGTGATCCATTAGTAATGTCTGCCATGGGAGCAAAGTCTGGGAGTAGGGACACGTGTGCCCCGTATTCTGCCATCCCAGGACCCATCCTAGAGGGCGCTGAGCTGCAGGAAATGGGACTTGGGTCTCTCTATATGCTTCGGTGGGAGGGAAGAAGAGGTCATCAGGATCATTTTGAATAGAGAAGCACAGTCCTCACTTTTTCTCTTCTGCAGCACGGTGTTGAGGGATGTGGACAGAGGGGAATTAATGAGGGGCCACTGCCGTGGACACGAGGATGTCAGAAATAGGAACATGCAGTGAATGAAGAAGGAGGGAAATACTGGGGAGGGTGAGAGAGATTTTGAGGTCAGATTCCTAGGACTTGATGGCTTGTTAATTACCAGGGTTGATAAAAAGCAAGATTGGGATGACTCTTATAATCAGGCTACACGGAGGATGTAGGTACCATTATGGGAACAGGAGACCCAAAAGGATCCGGAAGAGGTGGGGGAGAGAAGTTGGGAAAGTGTAAGATGTTCTTATTGTCTTAATACAAACCCTGGGCTCTGAACACCCTTCGACAGGTGTGCTCTGGGGTGGACTGGTGGCCGTTCACAGTCTCCACTCCCCCCCAGCTGGCCAGTAATGAGGCAGTTCTAATTGGAATCACAGTGGTGGCACCATCTGGCCTCCAGGAGTGAGTGACAGCAGGGGGAGGGGCGGCAGCTGGCCAGGGAGGGGGAGGGGCATGCAGATGCCACACGGGGGCCTAGGGTCTCCCTACCTGGGGCCAGCTCAGAAGCCTACCACCCCCCTGCTCCTGCCGGGACCTTGTCTTCTCAGTGACACCACTCTGTCCTTGTCCCCTTAGCCTGGCCTCCCAGTTTTCCTGATTGAGTTATTTTTTTCTTCCAATTGTAAAATCCACAAGCGCTCATTGTAGAAAATTAGAAAAACAGAGCTCACTCCTAAGAAGAAGGGAAATCCACCCTAAGCCCACCTGCAGGGAGAGGGGCTGGTAAGAGCTGGTCTATTCCCTCCGGATTATTTTCTTTCTTTTCTTTTCTCAGCATGTTTGGGGTGGACCCTGAGGCCACCAACCTGGGCCTGCAGGAAACAGTGCATCACATCGGGCTGGAAATCAGCTTCGTGGGGTTCTAAGCTCCGCCCCCCACTGGCTGGTGCCCTGTCCTGGGCCGCACACGGTGCCAAGGTGTGTGTGAGTGGGGAGGGCTGTCCAGGGGCCCTGGGTCCGCACGAGTAACTCCGGAGAGAGGCGGGGACTCTGGCCGCGCATGTATCGCTCTTGGGCTTGGGGGTCTTGGAGAGTTGGGAAAGGGGCACCCTGTGACCACTGATGACTGGGACCTTCCCTGGGGCCTCTGGGCCCCTGACCTCCCTTACCCCGCCCAGCCCTTGTCTGGGGGAGCTCTTTACACCCCCCGTTTCTCCTTGCCACGTGCTCCTTCCCCAACTTTGTCCTTTCCTAATAGACTTGGAAGGCCACAAAATCCAGAGGCTAATTCATTTATAACCGGAAACAAGCTCCTCTTTACCGCAGGGGAAGGTAAGGCAAAATCTTCCTGGGAGGTGAAGGAGGCTAGAAAGAGAAAAAGAAAACTCCCTCCATAAATAAGTCCCCATCCTAAAGCAGGCTGAGCTGTGGCATCCTGACAGACACACGCACTTTTCTTCAAAATCGAGATTATAACATACACGCTGCATGCCTTCTCAGTGTCTCCCTCCACCTTACACTGTGGACATTTGCTCATGTCTTTGGAAAATGTGATTTTTGCTGGTGGCTTCTAAGGTTTAGTCAATGAGCCAGAACCAGGGGGCCCAGGGGGTTAGGGACCCATCGTGGATGTGAGCAGAGACTTGTAGCAACAACCTGTTTCCTTTCTCTCTCTCCTTCCTCAGCCCATCCCCACCCGGCGCCCTTCCCTGCGGCCACTGCCTCACTCAAGGACCTGCCCTGGTTCCCTGCTTTTATCACATCAAGTGTAAACTCTGGCTCCAAACCTCTCCATAACCGGGCAGGCCCCTTCTCTCCTCTGCCGGCTAAGGCCCCCAGGCTCACGCCGTGGGTACCCCCTCTCTCTGGGACACCAGTCTCCGGAAGTTCTCCCCCCACATCTCCCTCCCTGCTCTCCCTTGGCCAGCTAGACCCCACCCCCTCCGAGCGGCCCCTGCTGCCCTCTCCAGGCACTCCCACCTCCTTCTCTGCCGAAGCATCTCCTGAGGGTGCGAATCTCCGCCACCCTTGGGAAAGCGCTGAGTTCCTTGCGGGGCATGACTCCCCCCTCCCTGAGCCTTGAGGCCAGGCGCTCAGGGCGGGATGGGTTTGGGTCTGATGAAGGGGTCCATGACAACGGCATCTCTCCGAGGAAGGGCTGTGCCCACTGCTGGGTGTCAGGGGGCCTGGTTCTGGTTAGGACTGTTTTGCTGTCCAGAGCCAGCCAGGAGCCAGGCCTGGTTGGGGGGAGAAGGGACAAGGGGTTCCAGCAGCCAGCCCGACAGCGCTCCCTGGTGGGAACATCGCATGTCCGCCAGTCCGTGTGCCACAGGGCTTCCCCACCCTCACTCAGAATGTCTTCCCAGAGCCCTCCACCCATTTCCAGCTGTTACCCCATCCTTAGCACCTCGCAGATGAGAAAAACGAAGCTGGGCAGGGAAAGTGGCCAGTCCCAGGTCACAGAAGACAATTCCAGGGTGGACATTGCTGTGTCACTTGACCCTCACCCCAGCCTGAGAGACAGGGGCTCTGAAGAGGTCCCTGCCCAAGCCATTCAGCTGGGGGGTGCTAAAGGCACCAGTGAGTGACCTGCACCACAGAACTTCAGAAGTTCTGGGATTTGACCAGTAGCCAAGGGTGAAACAGGCTGAGGCAGAGAGTGGAGCATTCAGGGTGGGCTTCCTGGAGGATGGTGGCTGATCTGCATTTGGCAGGACAGGAAACGTCTGGATCTGGACAAGAGACCATGAGGAATATTCCCGTGGGGGGACCAAGAGGAGTGGCCGAAAAAGAAATTTCTTTCTTGGGCTTTAAAAAGGCAGAGGCTCTGCAGAGAGAGCCAGTCCCGGGTCACAGTTTTGTTTTGTTTTGTTTTGTTTTTCATTTTAATAATATATTTTATTTAACCCATATTTGTTGGGGTTCCCAAGACCACTCCCAAGGGAGGTGACTCACTAGGAGGGCTCAGCATACAGTTGTACCCATGGCTAAGTTTTTTTTTGTTTTGTTTTGGTCTGTTGGGTTTGTTTTTTTTTTTACAGCAAAAGGATACAGACTGAATCAACACGGGGAAAAGGTGTGTGGGGTGAAGTCCAGAGGAAACCAGACTCGAGCTTCCCGGAGCTTCTCCAGGTGCAGTCACACAGGACACGCTGAATTCCCGTAGCTGTGACAACACACGTGAAATACTGTCCACCAGGAAAGCTCCTTAGAGACTCAGTGCCGGATTTTTACTGGGCCTGTAGAACCTCTGCCAGCACAAACCCAAATTCCAGACTCCCCAGAAAGGGAAGAGCAGGAATTTAGCATAAACCACGTTTTTGTGCAGACAGTTGAGGCCCAGTGAGCCACTCTCACCGTTTAGGGGATGGTGGAAACCCTCCCAGGTCACAGGTTTCCAACAATTGCTCTGGACTCTTACACTATTTCAGATGATTTGCCATTAGACAAAGAGCGAACCTCTACGCAGAGCACACTCGTTTTTCTGCTTTTCCTCCTGCCTTGCTGGCTCTTCCGTTTAGGTCTCCTCCACTGGTTCCTTGACCTATCAGTTTTGGGGGGCCCTGGCTCAGCCTCCCCAGCTCTCCTCCTGTCACTCTCACATCCATCCCAGGGTCTTTCAGTCCCGTCTGTCGTGCAGGTGTCTCTCTCTGTTCAGCCCTCTCTGCATCCAGACGTCAGACAGGCACCTGGAACCTCACGTGACTGTCACCATGACCCTTATCTCTTCCCCGACACAAGACCCCCTTCCCCATCTATGGGATCATCACCCACCCATACACCAAGCCGTACACGGGAATCTCCCTGGTTTGTCCCTCCTTCCCCACATCAGCACCACTCAGGAGACCTCTCTCTGTTATCTCAAGCTGCATCCTTCTCTACCCACTCCTGTTTTCCATCCATCCAGACCCCTCCACTGCCACCGCTGGCATTGCCGTAGTGACCTGTCTGGTCCGTCTGCCTGCTCTCCCGTCCTTAGAGACCACGGTCCACACAGTGGCCAGAGAGAGCTCTTTATTTTATTTAATTATTATTTTTTTTGGAGGTGCCTCATGGCTTGTGGGATCTTAGTTCCCCGACCAGGGATTGAGCCTGCGCCCTCGGCAGTGAAAGCGAGGAGTCCTAATCACTGGACCACCAGCCAGGGAATTCCCTACAAGGAGCTCTTTAAAATGTGTGTCTTGGGCTTCCCTGGTAGCACAGTGGTTGAGAGTCCGCCTGCCGATGCAGGGGACACGGGTTCGTGCCCCGGTCCGGGAAGATCCCACATGCCGCAGAGCGGCTGGGCCCGTGAGCCATGGCCGCTGAGCCTGCGCGTCCGGAGCCTGTGCTCCGCAACGGGAGAGGCCACAGCAGTGAGACGCCCACGTACCGCAAGAAAAAAAAAGTGTGTCTTGCATCCCTCCCACAAGGACTGCCTGGTCCTGCCCGCCTCTTTCACTGGTCCCCTCGCTCTTGCTTCAGCCAGCTGGGCTTCTTCCACCAGCACCGAGCTCATCCCAGCCCAGCGCCTTGGCATTTGCTGTCCCTCCCAAACCTTCCCAGGTGAGGGTGACAGCCTACAGGAGGCTGTGGCTGATGGGTCCAGAGCCAGCAGGACAGGCGCAGAGGGGAGGGAAGACGGCTGTGGATGGGCACAGCAGGGACACACAGAGCCTGACGGGCTAAGCTGGAGCCCAGGAGGAAGGACTGGGCCCCAAGTTTATCTGTTCCATCTCCGAGCCTATACTTTTAATGATGGGCTGACCTGCAGGAGATGCTGGAGCCTTCTTCACAGAACTAAGCACACACCCAGCCCAGGAGTGGAGAAGGCTCAGGGCGGGGAGGGGGGCGGTCTGGTGGGAGCTGGAGGTGCTGCGGTCCCACTGCCTGGCACCATCTCCGTCCCCTGCAGACCAGCATCACCTGGAGGGCCAAGGCGGGCGACACCATCTTCTGAGTGTCAGAGGGATGTGACTGCCACCCCCTTCCACCTTCACTCACACCGTGTGCAAACGCTCTCTTGGGGCCCAGCTTAACCCGAACTGCCCAGGGAAGGGAGTTCTGGGAACAGTATTTCATCTTAGGTGAGGTGACCATGTACAGATCCGTCACATCACCCCAGAGTCTGACCCTGTGCTGGGCCCTGGGGCCACAGGTCCCGCCTTCAGGGAATCTGTCATCCTCCTGAACAAGGACAAGTCAAACACGACTTAATACACATGTCAAGAAGTGCGGGCAAGGCGGTGGAGAGCCTGGACTGGTCCCCAGGGAGGGACATCCGGGCTGGATGGGGGGGCATGGAAGGAGGCTGACCGTGCAGGGCCAGGATCCTGGGGAGGGGCCAGCCCACGCCAGCAGCCAGGACCGGCACTTCTGGGCGTTGGCTTGGACGGAGCTCCCCTTGAGAGTGCAGGCTTTTGCAGCACGCAGTCTCAGTAGTTGCAGCACACAGGCTCAGTAGTTTCGGCATGCAGGCTCTAGGGCTCGTGGGCTTCAGTAGTTGTGGCGCACGGGCTAAGTTGCTCTGCAGCATGTGGGATCTTCCCAGACCGGGGCTCGAACCCATGTTCCCTGCATTGGCAGGCAGATTCTTAAGCACTGCGCCACCAGGGGAGTCCCGTCACTGACTCTCTTGAACTTGGGAATTGCCTGAGTGCAGAGGGGCTGGGGCCCAACGTTTGCAAGTGGGCCCTTCCTTCCGGGATCTCCCCCGACCCCCACTCCGTCCTACCCGTACAACCTCATTCCCCACGAGGGCCTGTGGCCGCCCCTGCCAGCTGTCCTGATTTACAGAAAAGGGCCATGATTAATCAGCCAGTCAGCGCCGAGTGCAGCCGTGTTCTTTCATTTCCCTGCCCCCTGACCCCCAGCACAGTCCCAGGCAGCGCTGGGCAAGTGTATTAATCATGCACTTTAAAAATATTTAAAGGAGGAGCTGGGCCGGGAGCAGAGTCTCCTTTAATGGACTTGTTTTCAGCGGAGGGTGAGTATGCTAATTAGGAGATAAAACAAACTGGCTGTTTGAAATGCAAATGAGCCTGTGAGGCGCTCCTGGGGCCTTCGTCCCCAGCCGCTGCTTTGGAAGTTAAATCTTACATCTCCAGCCACTTCCTGCCATCGATTTTTAACCAAAAAAGATAGTGGCTAATTCTGAAACTGAGAGGCGCTGGGTCTTGTTTTCTCCCCCTCTTCTTCTGCTTTTATTAGGAACAAGAATAAAAGTCCCCCTGCGGGCCCCGTGTGCGGAGAGACCCAAGCAGAGGCAGCAGCTCTGCACGCCTGTGGACACCCACCCCGCCCCTCAAGTCCCCTCCTCTCCTTTCCCTCCGCCTCTGCCTGGATCCGGGTTCCCCGACTGTCTCCCGTCTGCCTTCCTGCCCAGTTAAACCCTCTCCAACCTTCAAGCTGCCGGTGGGAGACTCCGGGAGGTATTGGAACACTTCCCAGCCTCCGGCATTTCCCTTTCGGAGGCCTCCGCGAGCCCCTCCCACCCACTACCAAGTCTAAACCCCACCTCTGGTCGGGCCTCCCCAAGCCCACCCCACCCCAAAGGGCCTGACCCTCCAGGTCCTCCTCGAGTGCCCCTGACTCTCCTCCAGCTCCCACTCATCCACAGGACTCGGGGTGAGCGTCACCTCCTCCAGGAAGCCCTCTCAGATCTCTTCCTGTGCCTGTTAGGTCCCTGGATGTGACACCTGTCTTGGGCGTGGCAGAGAACCTCTGTGTTCCTATATTTGTCATCTCCCCAGGACCAAGGGCTCCCTGGCGCAGGAGCTGTTTTCTTCCCCACTCGGCCCCCACCTGCTGGTCCAAAGCTGGCACTTAGTAAATCCTGTTGAGCTGGGTTGACCACAGGGGAGGCCCATGAGCTCCCTCTACCAGTGACAGGCATCCTGCCAGCCCAGGGTCGACCGCCTGCAGCAAGACAGGTCTCGGAGAAGCACAGAAGTGCATTCATCCAAGAGGCGCCTAAATCCACCTCCTTGAAGACACAGCGCTTCACCTGCAGGGACCTGCTCCAAGTCTGCCCCTGTCGATCGATTGACGGGGAAGTCTCACCCCTTGCTTCTTTTCTAGATGTCAAGATTGAGTCTGCACTCCCAGGCACGGTCCAGACAGCCTGCCTCTTTGTGCATACAGGGGCAGAGCCCTCTTCGCCCAGCTCTACCTGGGCAGCCCTGCCCTTCCCCCTCCCACCTGTGGGGTCTCTCCAACATTCCCGAATCCCAGCTGCTCTCAGTATGGCCTCCACCTTCCCCGGACTGGTGCCCAATAAGAATATTAGGACATTAATACCATCTTCAGTTTCTCCCCCTCCCCCAACACCAGTCTCTCCCCCCACTCTGTCCAATCCACTGCATCTCACTCCTCCCAAGTCCTGATCAGACTGTGTCAGGTTGGATGGTCTGGGAAGCAGATGCTGAGAGGCAGTTAAGGTGCAAAAGTTTATGTGGGAGTCTCACTTAGGGAAGCAGAGGGAAGAGGCAGGGAGGGGGGGAGGAGCCTCAGACCGCGATGCAGACCCCAAAGGACCTGTGCCCCCCGGCCCATGGGCACTGGAGCAAAGCGTGTCCATCCCCGGAGACCCATCCTGGGGACAGTTATGGCTGGGGCCACCCCGTTAATGTGACTTCCGCTCGAAAGCTGATGACACTAACAGCTGGAAGCTGAAGGCTAAACACTGCTCCCAGGTGGACAGCAGTGCTTTATCCAAGGGGCTCTGAGCGGGCCCCCTCCTCAGGTCTTAGGCAGCGCTCCCCAGAGAGCAGGGCTTGTACAGGGAGGGGGAAGAAGGCTGCGAGGGCCACTCCCAGATGCTCCTGAAGTCAGCTGCCCCACAGGCACTGGTGCTTGAGCTTGGGACCTCCCGAAGGGCATCACGGGATGCATGTCAGACACATCACCTGGGGATGAAGGAGGGAGGATTCATCCAGCCACAGTGGCCCCATGGGGGTTCGCTTCCACCCACACTTCCTGGGTGCTTAGGCTTGGTGCTGAGCAGTTTCCACCAACACCCCCTGTCCCGTGTGGACCAGAGGCAAGGCGCCGTCCAGTTGCACCTGTGTAAGGGTGACCAAGGTAGCAAGGCGCTGGTCAGGCAGCAGAAGAGATGGGAGATGGCAGCTTGTCCAGGGCCGGGGACAGATAGAGCTTGTTTGGGGACCCTAGTAAACTTGAGGGGCTTATATGCACATCCAGGAGGAAAGTCACATCAGGATGTCTCTTTAACCATCTGTAGTTGGGGAGATGCCAGACTGCAGACTTAAATGTGGGACGACACGAAAAGCCATGGAGGGGCCAAGCTCACCTAACGAGGGAACAGACAATATGTATTTGGACTGAGACTTCAGGGCTCCCTCAAGGTCGAGAGATGAGGAGGAACAAGCCAAGGAGACCAGGAGACTCTGCAGGGGCGAGACAGCCAGGAGAGCAGCCGCCCTGTGGTCCAGGTATGGAGGGAGGCCGGTCTCGGATGGGGGCTCCCCGTTAACTGCAGGGAGAGCAGAGGATCTGGCTGTCCAGTGGGCGTATTTGGTAGTGGGAAGGCTGTTTTCTTCCGATGCTCTTTCCTAGCTCTTTTCTCGGTGTAATAAGAGGCAAAAGGTTGGGAGAAATTCGAGGAGACTGTTGGGACGTTGAGGAGAGTGAAGATGAGAAAGTCTTCCAGGAAATGGTGGGAAGTGGATGTTGTGGGTTCTCTTCCATTCAGCGTGTGTGTGTGTGTGTGTGTGTGTGTGTGTGTGTGTGTGTATGCACGCCCCAGGGATCCTCTCCCAGGCTTATTCCCAGGCTGGAGTCAGGAGGCTGGTGGAGTGTTGTAATGAGGCTCAGGGTACAGCTTCGTTCAGTGGAGAGCATCTGGGGTCACATCTAGTCCTGGCTGTACTTGTCACGTAGAAAAGTCACTTTCAGCCTGTTGTGCCTCTGTTTCCTCACCTGTAAAAGGCACGTGCTGGGCTCCTGGAGTCCAGCTCCATCTCGCAGGTCTAGGAGACCACATCTATGCTACACGGACAAAGTGGTCATATGCTGTTCTGACTTTGATCGTAGTCGGTGTTAATTGCACCTGCACAGAAGCTGTTCCCATCACTGGAGCAGCTCCCAGAAAAACCAGAATCCGTGAGGTTTAGGGAGGACCGTGGCTACCAAACTCCAGCTTGCACGGAGGGGTGGGGAGGCACCACCCAGAGCAGAGGGGGCGGCTTCCAGGACTCCTCCCTGAAAAGCTCTTCCAGCTCCGGAAGGCCGTGTAGCCACAGGCTGACAGCTTACTCTCCGGGGATGGGACATGGTCAACCCTGCTGGGTGAGTGGTCAGCCTGCACACTGCATCTGCCCCCCTGCTGCTCACAGCTCCAGTGGGGGGACTGTCCGGGTGCTGTTTGTTACGTGCTCAGCACGGTACCGGGCACACGTAGGGTCCGGCGCCAATTTGCTGAAGGGCTGGACAAGGGCAAGGCGTCTGGGGGGTGACTCTCTGTCTTGTCTCCCTCCCCCTCTGCTTCCCCTTCTCTGGTCTTTGCCAGCACATCCCGCTGTGTCCCTCTGATAAATGGCCAGCTCCTTGTTCACAGGAGGGCCATTTGGGGGGCCCTGCAGGGAGCTGTGTAGGGCCTTGTTCTGCCTGACACCTTTATTAATCGCTCGCCTGGAAGATAAACAGCTTGTTAATTAAATTTGCAGATGTTGCTAAATTCGGAGGTGTTTTGATTGTTCAGTCCCAGGAAGATAGAATGGTCCCACACTGGGTCTGGGAGGAGTCAGCCTGAACTGGGCCAGGACGTGGGTGTTTAGGCTGCGTGGTCACGGTAAGAATCACGGCCAGCTTTGCGGCCCACTTGCTCTGTGCCAGGCACTGCAGGAACTGGGAACTGGGGGCCTGGGTGCCAGCTACTCACACCCCAGGGGCTTGGAGCAGGTTCCTTCCCTTCTCCAGGCTGCGATTTGCTCATCTCTGCAAGATGGGACCTTCAAGGCTGTGGCCTTTGTGAGCCTCAGTCCAGGGGGTGGTCAGGGAGCCTCTCTGGGGAAGTGGGGGGCAGTCAGCCAACCTGGATCTTAGTGGGAACCTCAGGGACCTGGTAGGTTTAGGGAGGGTTGAAGATTCAGATCTTAGCTGTTTGTAGGGGTGTGGAGGTCTAAAGGTCTGTGGGTCTAGGAGATTAGGGCTGTCTGGGGAGTCCGAGGGTTCTGAGGAATCTGGGGTCTCAGGAGTCTAGAAGGGTCTGAAGATGGGGGACAGTTTGTAGGGTTGTAGACCCTGGTAAGCTGAGGATCTGAGGAGTTAGGGTCTGAGGACTGGGGTTTGGGACAGCTGGAAGTGCTGGGGGTCTGGGAGATCTGGGGGCCCTTGGGGATCTGGGTCTGAGGATTTGGGGGGTTGGAAGATACGGAGCCTTGGGCTGTCTGAGGGTCAGAGTCTTAGGGTCTGGGGCTCCAGGATGGTTTAAGATATGGGAATCTAGTGTCTGGGGAATTCCTGGATCTGGGGGCTCCAGAATTTAGGGATGGGGAGCCTGGGGGAACAGGGATCCTGGGATCTGGGATCTAAAGGTGCCTGGGAGTTGGGGGTCTGCGGTCTCAGACAGTCTTGGGGGTCTGGGAAGCCGAAGGCTCTGGGAGGGTTTGACGGGGTGAGGTCTGTAGAAGCCGGAGTTGAAAGCGGAATGTGGCCCAATATCGCCACCTAGTGCGCCTCCCTCTGCATTACAGCCAGCGAGGTGGAGGCGGCGGGGGCGGGGAGCGGCCAGGATCGCAGCTGTCCAGCCCTCCTGGCATCACCTCTCCCCTCTCGGGGCCTGGAACCTCCCAGGTGCTCAGCGCCCTGCAGGGAGGAGGAGAGCGAGCAGAATCTCCAGGTTTACAAACGTGCAGGCCGGGAGCGCTGAGGTCTGGTTCACCAATGCGCCTCCAGCGCTTGCAACAGCACGTGGCGTGCTGTGGACGCGCAATGCGTGTTTGTTGAACCAGGAAACTGACATTTTCCAAGCAGTTCATCTGACAAGGGCAGCGCTTACCACCTCTGCATGTGCACACGCAGACACACCATGCTTTGAAAGTCAGGCGTCGTGCACGTGCTGAATTGGAACAGGATTTTGGAGACATTATCCTAAGATTCTGCCTGAGTAAGGACTGCCCACTCCCGCGCCCCCAGGACGTCTGCCGTCCACCTAATTCAGAGCCTGTGGCCCGGCAGGACTCACGTGACAAGTCTTAGTTTCAGCGCTGCTTCCCAAGCTCCTGGGCTGTGCAGGGCCTGGTTCTCCGTTCTGTCTCGGCTACGAGAGGAGAGGGGACCGGCAAGTAGGGACCGTCCTGCAGTGTGGACCGGGTGGTGACAGGCACACAGGTGGACGGGAAGAGAGGGGGCGGGACTTCGGCACCTCCAGGGAGTCGGCCCCTCACAGGAGAGGCAATACCAGAGCCAGAATGAGCGTCAGAGAGAAGCCGAGTAGAGGGAACACAGCAAGAGCAAAGACTTCCTTGGAGTCACTGTAGAGCAGCGCGGGGGCTGGAAAGGCTTCGAAGAGGCGAGAGGCTGGAGCTGAGGCTGAAGGGAGGCTGGGGCCAGGCCTGGGGCGGAGGACCCCTGGGGGGCAAGGGGCTGGGACATGGTGGGAGAGTTCCTTTAGAGGGAGTCCTGGTTGCTGGGAGGGAAGTGGCTGGGCAGGGAGGCTGGAGACAGGGCCAGACGCATTCATCTGAGAAGAGGTGACAGAGGTCCTATAATAATCAGAGTAATAATATATTTTAAAAATTTTTTTAAATTTTATGAAGTTTAGTTGATTTACAGTGTTGTGTTAATTTCTGCCATACAGCAAAGTGACTCAGTTATGTGTATCTTCTTTTTCATATTCTTTTCCCTTATGGTTTATCCCAGGATATTGAACATCCTTAGCACTTATAGTGCTAACCAGAATGATAGTAATGCTATCAATAATTATGCTAACAAGTACTGAGTGCTCACTGGGTTCACTGACTCATTTACTGCTTTCAACATCCCCCTGTTGTTGAGGTTAAGCCACTTGTGCAAAGTCACCCAGCTGTGTGGCTCCAGAGCCTCCGAGCTACTGAGGTGAAGAGGAAGGGACACCTGGGGACACCTGCAGTGGCCTTATGCCCTCCAGCACAGCGTCCTAGCCTTCTTTCCCTTTGTCAGGCCTGCCACCTGTAAGTTTCCTTCTACAGGATCGACTCCTCAGGCTTGTATGCAGCCATGTTTACCAGGACCCGCTCTCTGCCAGTGCTGTGAGCCCGCCCTCCCAGTCCCCCTGGATTAGAGGGAAGGCTGTATTTTACCAAGAAGCAGGGATGCCAGCCATCTCTCTGTCATGCAGGACAGACCGGGGATGGCAGAGGATTAAATTCCTATGGATGTGAAGTGTAAAATGCAAGTTAATTTCCTGCAGGAAAGGAAATCCTTGACACTTCAGCCAGATGGGGGTGGGGGAGGGAGGTGAGCTATGAAGGCAGCGAGAAGGTGGGGAGCTGGCTGCCTCAGCATTTGGTCATGACCCAAAACAGACTTTTCCGAGGGGACGCACGTGAGTAGATAAGGTGACAGAGGTGCTGCTCAGAGACCCCAAATCCTCCTCTTCTGACAGCTCTCGTGGGCTTGGCCTCCATGAGATACAGGGATTTATCTAAGGCGCTGTA
Source organism: Delphinus delphis (assembly GCF_949987515.2). Lineage (NCBI taxonomy): Eukaryota > Metazoa > Chordata > Mammalia > Artiodactyla > Delphinidae > Delphinus > Delphinus delphis. The sequence continues at coordinate 113,928,081 of NC_082689.1, read as the reverse complement.
TTAGCTCTAAACGGTGGAAAGGAAACTGTTGGGGTTTCCAGGATGTAACGAGCAGGAGTGCAGAACAGCACCGATTTCACATGAAAATATTTTGGGGGAAAAATCAATTATAAGAATTTAACATGCATGTATTACAGATATTTTTAAAATGGTTTTCAGAGGAAAACCACATTATTTTCTTCATGTTGATATAATATACAGTATTCTTAAGTCCAGGAAGAAATCATGGCTTTGATCAGAGATTCCCAGAGGATGTGAAATGCTCACCTTGGCTGGGATGGTTTGTGCGGCTCAGCTCTGCCACTAGAGGGCGGCAGCACCCGTGGTTTTAACCTTAAGGTCTTGGCCTTCTGTCCTTGGTGAGGGGGGCAGGATACTTGGGGGATTTTGAAGGGAGGGCAAGAGTGCAGTGCATCTTGATTACCAACCAAGATGGTAAAAGTTTTACTTCTGTGCACCAGAAACTACGATATGTCATTTAAGCATCATTATAAGCCCATAAGGAAGGTATTTTGAGGATCAGAGAAGTTAAGGAGTTTGCCTGAGGTCACTCAGCTAGTAACTGACAGAGCTGGGATTTGAACCCAGGTCTGCCCGACCCCGAGGCGGGGGCTCTTCATCACCAAGGGCCCTCTGCCCTCAGGTCAAGGTCAACATAAAGATCCCTGGACCCCCGGGCTTTCTGCAGTGCAGTTTTCTTCCATAATCTGATGCAAATGTGCATCTCAGCCCTCCGCTTGCCCCTTCCCGGGCCCAGCTGGGGAGCAGCAGCGGGATCCCTGAGTAAAACAAAAGCCAAAGCAAAGTGCAGGAGCTGACGCAGTTCCTGTCTCCTCTCCCCTGGCAAACCAGCCGGGCTCTGCTGACAGCACCACTGGCCTGAGTGCAGGGAACTCCAGGCCGTGCCGTGGGCCGTTTGGGCAGATCCTCACCCTGCCTTTGACCACATCAAGAGCCAAGCTGCATCTCATGCTGACGGGACTAGGGCAAGAGCAGGCAATAGTTTCCCCCATGAAATAAACAAGTGATGGAGGATGGAGGGAATTCCTTGGTGGGTCCCCAGTTTCTGTTAAAAGCAGCTTCAACACATGAAAAGATGCTTAACATCGCTAATTATTAGAGAAATGCACATCAGAACTACAATGAGGTCCACCTCGCACTAGTCAGAATGGCCATCATGGAAAGTCTACAAATAATAAATGCTGGGGAGGGTGTAGAGAAAAGGGAAACCTCCTACACTGTTGGTGGGAATGTAAGTTGGTGCCGCCACTATAGAGAACTCTATAGTTCTCTATAGTGGTTAAGGAACCACTATAGAGATTCCTTAAAAACATAAAAATAGAACTACCATATGATCCAACAATTCCACTTCTGGGTATTTATCTGGAAAAAATGAAAACACTAATTTGAAAAGATACATGCACCCCGATGTTTATTGCAGCACTATTTACAATAGCCAGGACATGGAAACAACCTAAATGTCCATCGACAGATGAGTGAATAAAGAAGGTGTGAGATATATACACAGTGGAATACTACTCAGGATAAAAAAATGAAATCATGCCATTTATAGCAATATGGCTGGACTTAGAGATTGTCATACTAAGTACGTCAGAAAGAGAAAGGCAAATACCATATGATATAGCTTATATGTGGAATCTAAAATATGACGCAAATGAACTTATCTATGAAACAGAGACAGACTCACAAAGAGAACAGACTTGTGGTTGCCAAGGCGGAGGAGAGTGGGGGAGGGAAGGACTGGGAGTTTGCGGTGAGCAGATGCAAACTATTATATAGAGAATGGATAAACAACAAGGTCTTATCGTATAGCACAGGGAACTGTATTCAATATCCTGTGATATTGACTCCTGATGGTCCAGTGGTAAAGAATCCACCTTCCAATGCAGGGGACATGGGTTCGATCCCTGGTGGGGGAACTAAGATCACACATGCCGCGGGGCAACTAAGCCCACTCGCAGCAGCTACAGAGCCCGCGCGTCACAACTACAGAGAAGCCTGTGTGCCTCAACGAAAGATCCTGCATGCCGCAATGAAGATCCCATGTGTCGCAACTAAGACCCAAAACAGCCAAAAATAAATTTTTTTTAAAAAGTAATTAATTAATTAAATATTTTTTAAAAATCCTGTGATAAACCATAATGGAAAAGACTATGAATAAAAAAGCAGCCTCAGCCCTCCAGCTGAGTCTGAACGACCAGGTGACCAGGCAACCTAGGGTGAGAAGCATGGAAGGGGGAGCAGGCAGGGTTAGGGGGCGTGCCATGCTCTGAGCAAGAGCCTTCGGAACTAGGGCATGAATGGAAGGGATGAGAGAAGCAGGGGGAGGAGAAGGGCCATGAAGGAGAGAGCATTTTCCACCTCCAGCATGATAACAGCCCCCACTCAGGGACACCCCGCTGCCGGCACCATGCTGGGCTCTGAACCTGCTGGATTGCCTCTCCCCCAAACTTGAGGCGTCCTGTCCCCATTTTACAAATAAGAGGACTGAAATGCAGGCAGACGTGCTAACCTGCTCAAGGTCAAACACCACCCAGGCTCTGTCAGCCTGCAGGCCTGCTGTCCCTGTTCCTCTCCTACCCGCCCAGCCTGTTGTGCTCAACCAAGCACATGTGCAGAACTCCTCCACCACGAGGGTCAGGTCTTCTCTCCAGAACACTCCTCCATCCTTCCTGCAAATCGATCCTTGGTGGGGACAACCCATGCGTATTCTGAGCATCCCTGAACCCAAGCTAGGACGCCTGATACAAACTCTCTCACCACCATCCCCTCCCTCCCAGCAGCCAGGGCTCCTTGGATCTGCTTCCTGCCAGGGTGTGAGTGGCCTGGCCCGACCTCGATGCCCAGGCAGCCGAGGGTCTAACTAGCCCTGATCTCAGGCTGAAGGGTTGGGAGAGGGGGTTGGCCTTGAGAGAAGAGCATTCCACAGGGTGATGGGCTTGGTGAGTCTCAGGAATCAAGACCAGGGCCCCGTTATGACTGTCATGGGCCCCATGCACTTGAAATAGCAAAGGTTACATTTGACGACTGCACTGGTATAAAAGCAAATATAATCCAGACCGGATTCATTAGTATATATTGGTTATGATTCTATTCTTTTTCCCTCTGTTGTAAAAACCCATTGAAATGAAAATATTTTCAGAGGGCCTAGAAGTGACTTGTCTTAGGCCTGTGTGCCCAGCGGGGCCCTGGCGGCCGGGACCGGGGTGGGGAGGGAGGGATCACGGCCAGGTGAGGAGGACACGATGGCACCCGGAGAGCAGGCTGGGGCCGCAGCCTTGCCACACCCTCGTGAGCTGTGTGGCAGGTACGGCTGGAGTGCATTCTTGCCCTCTCTGAGCCTCTCATTTTGCCTACCAGGTAGACTAGGGCAGAGGTGACAGGAGAGGCTGGGACAGGGGGGCACGTGCTGGGTACACAGGTGAGGACTACACAGTCCGGAATCCCTCCCCTCCCCCCCAGCAGAGGTGGAAAGGGGGCCCATGGTGAGAATGCTCTTTGCCCCGTGGGGCCTGGCAGGCTCTGGTGAGGGAGGGGGCATCCTGGCTAGGTGGACAGGCACACACTGGGGACCTGTCAAACACCCCCTCCTCCACCGACACCACCTCTCTGAGCCTGGACTTGGCAGTGGCGTGCCCTCCACAGAGGTGTGGGCAGCTGCGTGCTCCTCCCGGCCACCCCTCAGCAGCACCCCCAGGACTCCCTGGGGTCTGCCTGGCCCTTGGCCGGATTTCAGGCTGTTGTGACTTCATTCAACATGGGCGCTTGGGGATGCCCAGGCCAGAGGCCCTGGTCAGGCTTGTGCAGGAGGCTGAGCAGGGGCTCACACATGGCCTCTGGAGGACCATCTTTGACCACACAGGTCAGGCTCAGGGACTCAGGACACCTGGTCCTTCCTGCACGGACCAGGAGCCCTCTGCCCCTCACCAGAAGCCTGCAGCCTGGGCAGAGTGATGCCAACAGTCCTATTGAGAAGGCAGGTGGGGACAGAGGCCAGCAAAGACCTGCCAGATGCCGGTGGGAGGCTTCAGCGAGGAGAGGCAGCTGCCAGAAGCAGCAGGAACTGTCCCCCCAGGCTCAGCTCTGGCTGGGGGGTGCCCTGTGCCAGCCACTCACTCAACACCCAGGGAGAGCCTCTGGGGCTACCGTGGAGATGGGCACCTGGGTGGACGAGGCAGGCTCACTTCCAGGCCACAGCTGAAGACAGAATAAACGGGTTGGTTAGAAATCAGGGGTCAGCTGGAAGGGTCCAGACAGCCAATAACGTGGTAATAATAATAATAGTTACTACTGATTCATCGTGTGCCAGGTGCACATTTTCTCTCGTTTAGTCCTGATAATAACTCAAGGAGGAGAAAACCGAGTCAGTGGGAGACTGACGTCAAACAACTTGTAAACCACAATAAAAACAGTTGGAGAAAAAAATAGTCACAGTGTCTCACAGTTCTGAAGGGGGCAAAGGGGGCAGACCACTTCCCACTCAAAAATGAACAGTCACCAGAAGATGGAGTCATAAGCAAAAAGCAAGTAAGTATGGGGGACTTCCTTAGTGATGCAGTGGTTAAGAATCCCCCTGACAATGCAGGTGACACAGATTCCAGCCCTGGTACGGTGAAATCCTACATGTTGCAGAGCTACTAAGCCCGTGCGCCACAACTACTGAACCTGCGTGCCTAGAGCCTGTGTTCCACAACAAGAGAAGTCACCACAATGAGAAGTCCGCACACCACAACGAAGAGCAGCCCCTGCTCGCCACAACTAGAGAAAGTCCCTGCACAGCAGCGAAGACCCAATGCAGCCAAAAATAAATTTAAAAAAAAAAAGGCAAGTAAGTATGGATCAGAGGAGGAATTCCATCCAGAGGCCCAAGGGGAATGGAGTAAAGGGAAATCCGATAAATAGTCCTTCATATTAAAAGAATTAAAGGTAACATGGCTTCTTAGGGAAAAAAAAGGACAGTAGATATGAAAGAGATTGGAGCAGAGATATAAAAATTACATCAGAAGGAGGGGAAAAGTGAACTGGAGGAGCTCAGGAAAGAAACAGAAGAGAAAAAGAAAATTCTTACAGAGAGAAAAGCCACATTAGAAGCAAAATAAAGGGGAGGGGATAGTGAAAGATAAAGTGGAAAAGAACAGTGAAATGAAGTGATTAGGGAGCAGATAAGAGATATAAGGGGATGATTCTTTGGAAAAAGAAAACAGAATAAATGAATTTTAAAAACCAATAAAGTGTTAATAGAAGAAAACCTTCCTGAAATGTGGAAAGGTTGAAATGGTCACAGCAAAAAGTTTCCATTATGTCCCAGTGAAAATGACAACAGTCAATATGAAGACATGCCCTAATAAGTTTGCTGAGCATCCAGAAATGGTCCTGAGAGTTACCTACAATTAGGAGGAGAGGCCAGGATGGGGGAGTAGGCAGACAAAAATCACAACTGCTTACAAAACAGCTATGGCTGAGAACCACCTGCAGATGAGCAGAAAAGAAGGGCAGAGATGCTGTAAAGTCAAGACCCACACCCCTGGGTGGGCAACCCACAAATGGGATGACAATCATAATGGCAGAGGTCCTCCCCAAGGAGCCAGGGGTCTGAGCCCACATCAGCCTTCCCAACTCTGGTCCTGCACCAGAAAGATGGGCCCCCAGAGCATCTGGCATTGAAGGTCAGCAGGGCTTGCGTACAGGAGAGCCAGAGGGCTGTGGGAAATAGAGTCTGCTCTGAAAGGGCTCACGAAACATCTCACATGTTTAAATGCTTAGTACAAACAACAAGGTCATACCATGTAGCACAGGGAACTATATTCAATATCCTGTGACAAACCATAATGGAAAAGAATATATGTATGTATAACAATCACTTTGCTGTACACCAGAAACTAACATAGCATTGTAAATCAACTATACTCCAATAAAATAAATTTTTTTTAAATGCAAAAAAATGCTTGGAACAAAATCAGAACTTGCACTTGTAGGTTAGATATACTAGAAGCAAAAATTCCAATGCAAGTACCCAGGCATGTTGATTAAAATAAAACAAACATCATTTGAAATGACTACCTGAACATATAAGGGATTGAGGAAACCCACTGGGACCAAAAGCTAAGAGGGGCTGAAAGTTGAGTGACAGGTGGGCCACCCTGGAAGTACCTGGAAATTCCTGAAACCCACAGTCACTCATTTTAACAGCCATACAGAGGGAAGGCCAGGCACTGGGCCCATGAAGTCAAGATGGAGCGTCAGGACTGAGACCCCTGGGAAAAGCAAGGATTCGTGAAGAGCTGTGTCCCCAGGGAAAGGTGTGGGGGGTGGGCTGGGTATGAGCCAGTAAGAAAAAATAGAAAAGGAGGGGGGAGGGGAGGGGGAGGAGGAGGGAGGAGGGGAGGGGGGTGAGGAGGAGGAGGAGGGCAGAGGGGAGGGGAGTAGGATGTGGAGGAGGAGGGGGGAGGGGAGGGGGAGGAGGAGGAGGGGGAGGAGGAGGAGGGGTGGGGGAGGGGAGGGGAGGGGAGGAAGGGGGAGGAGGAGGAGGGGTGGGGGAGGGGAGGAGAGGGGAAAGGAGGGGAGGAAGGGGGAGGAGGAGGAGGGGGTGGGGGAGGGGAGGGGAGGAGGGAGGAGGGAAGGGGGAGGAGGAGTAGAAGGAGGGAGGAGGTAGAGAGAGACTTCACCTCCTCCCACCAGTCCGCAGAACATTTAAAGACAGAAACCGGTCCTCACATGGACCTTGGGTCTGAGTTCACACTGCCCCGAAGCACATCCATGCTGAGAATGATTTCAGTGCACTTCCAAGACGCCGCCCTCCAGGGCTGCTGGTAGAAACCAACCCAGAACTCCCCCAGGATCCACCCCAACCCAGGCTTCTTGGGACCCCACAGACAGAGGCCGGCCCACTGTGAACTCACCAGGAAAATGGAGCCAACGTAGCAGAAATACTCCATCCCCAGCAAGTGTCAGCAGGATCAGCAAATGTTAGCCTGAGACCACCAACGATGGCGGCATAATGGAATGATTAGGAACTGAGTAAAAAGTAGCATGTTTTCAATGTTTACAGAAATGAAAGGGGAAACTGAAAACACAAGCAGGGAACACAAGACAATCGAACAGATTTCACAACCAAATACAACATCTCAAAATATAATTTATTCATTTTTTAAAAGGGCAGAAGTAGCTTAAACATCAAATTAGGCATGTGTGCAAAAGAATTAATGAATTGGGGAAAAGGGGTTGACGGAATGACCCTTAAAGAGATGGAAAATAAGTCGGAATTCCCCTCAGGCCCATTTGGAGAAGAGCTGTCAATACCAACCCGGGTCCTGGGGCCCTGTCATTGATGAAATTTTCAACAACTGGTTAGGCTAGATTAGTCCCCATCCCTCAGAGCAGACAAGTCTGGACAGAACAGGCCCTAAGCTGGAGGATGTGGGCAGAGCCACCTGTGCCCCACTAAGCCTCCCCTGGGCCAGCCCCTGAGTCAGCTTTGAGAGGGGACAGGGGATAATTTTAGGGGGTGAGATTGGGCTCTGTGATTGGAACCTCACGCTCCCCCTTAAAATCTTCAGTGTATCTATCTCCCAGGAATTTACCTAAACCTAAGTCTTTTGGGAAGAGATTCCAATTCCAGTCCATTCCGTATGGGCAAATCACTTCTCAGATTTATCTGTGCAATGACCGCACCTCTAGGGGCCCCGTGAGGTCTAATATTCTATTACTTTATGACAATCTGAGATGATGGGTTCCAGATGTGTCCTATTAGCTCAACTGCTATACTCAGGGTGAGTCAGAGACCAAGGGATGCTTAGAAAGATCTCTGCTGACGTCTGCTTATTCACAGAATCTGAAATTCCATTAGAGAGTCATTTGTTTGGAGATAAACATTGCCCCACTTAGATTCCAATAAAATTTTTTTTTAATCCAATCGCCCTGGGGAAGGGTTAGATAATAATTAAAGCCAGCATCCATCATAATGCCTTGATATATTTTAACAGATTCTTTTCGACAAAAGCACACTCTCTGAGATGGATTAGATGGTGGGAGGATGGAACAGAAGTGTGGTGGATCAGTCCTACCTAGGATAAGGCGAGGGGCCTGGCGGGATCCGGGGATGCGGGAGTGCCAAAACTGAAGGTGAGGGTCCAGAGCCTCGGTCCTGCCCGGCCTTGCGAACCTACTACCCCTCACGTCTCGCTCCGGACGCCATACCCCACTTGACCAGCAGGTGGCAGTGCAGGGTTGAAAATGAGCATCTCGGGGGGATTTCAGAGACTATCTGCGTTCACCTGGCTTCTTTCTAAGGCAACCTCTGTGTTCATTCTGGAGGATGGAACCACAGGGCCCAGGGCAGCCAGATGTGGGATACACTGCAGAAGCCTTGGGGACTCGGACCCTTAGCTCTTGGGAGGTGGGCGTGGCGTCGGCAGGAGGGGAGAGTCCTGTCTGATTGGGGGAGGGTCATCCGGAGGATGAAAGGAGATCTTAGAGGTGAAGACCCTTTACAGCCTTCTTGGGGCTGCACTGTTGTGGGTCGGTGGGGAGGACATTACAGGGAGCTCACAGCTTCACACGTGGGAGACTGGGGCTGGGGTGGGGGTGGGTCTCTGTGCAGAGCAGCAGGGTGCCCCGTGAGGTTGGTGCTGCCCGGGACCTCAGCTCAATGGGTGGAGTGTCGGAGCAGGGGCAGGTTGGACGGGGAACTGGCCTGAGGCTGCTCACAGCCTACCCACTCTTCTGAGATCCGTCCCATGGCTGTGAACTCTGTTTGGGAGGATGGTCCTTCCCGCCCCATCCTTTTTAAGAGGCTTGGTGACGCCTGCGGCGGCCTCCGCCTCCTACATCCCACATCCCATGCGCCTGACTCTGAAGCCACACCTGGCAACCTTCCTTGTCTTCACCTGCCCAGGCAGCCCTCTGGATGGAGAGAGGAGAGTGAGCCGCTCTAAGCAGATGCCTCTGTCCAGAGATACCTTCGTTCTTCCCCAGGGAGCCCCAGTCGCAAGCGTGAACCCAGCACACAGGCCGCCCGCCCACGTGGACCCCACAGAGCAGTGGAGGCCTGGTCTCCTCTGTTGCCTTCTTGAGGAGCCCACCCAGCACCCTTAGCCGCCCTGTGACGCGAGGCAGGGTTGCCCCCGCACACCTCCTTGTGAGGGCTCCGGGCACTTGTCAGACCTTCATATCCTAGGGCGGCTGAAGGTCCCATCCCAGCCGAGGGTGGGCATCAGCGTGTCCAACAGGCCTGGGGGATTCTCACATGTCGGTAGCCGGGGGTGTTCTGCATCCAGGCTGGAGATGGAGGAGGACAGAGGCTGGAGCCCGGGGGAGGCTTTCTGGACACCTAACCTAATGGGAGGCACAACGGGTCTAGAGAGAGCCCAGGAAGAGGGAAGCGGCATGGCCCCTCTCTTTACCTGGGATGCCCTCCGCCCTTCCCCATGGCCTCGGGGGAGACCAGAGTCACTCATCTCTGCAGACCCTGCTAACCCCTATGGCCAGGGTCTTTTTTCTGACCCAGAGGTGATTGTGGTGGGCAGAATCATGGCCTCCAAAGGTGTCCATGTCCCAACCCCCAGGATCTGGAAGTTGTTACATTACATATTCTGAGAGCCTCCGGCGGGGGAGGGGGGTGGGTAACGCAGCCCTGCAGACGCCTTGGTTTAGCCCAGTCAGACGTCTGATCTACTGTAAGATGATAAATTGTGTTGTTTTGAGACAGTAGCCTTGCGGCCGTGGTCGTTTGTTGCAGGCGCCCTAGGAAACTGATACAATGACCTAGCTGGAAACGTTGTTCCAATCACAGCCCCTGCTCAGTCTGTGAGTCTAGGGGGCGGGGGCGGGGGTGGGACCGGCAGCTTAGAAGCCACAGGCCCTCCTCCTGTGTGACTTTGAGTCCTTATTCTCTCCGTTTCCCCATCTGTAAATGGGGGTGGTGATGACACCGACACTACCCCTGCAGGCGAGGCAGGGTCAGCTGGTCGGCCTCAGACCTCCTTTTACCTCCAGCCCCTCCTGTCCACCTGACACCCAATTCCCCGGCCTCCTGGGAGACACTGGAGGAGGTGGGCTCCCCGGGGTCCGGGACTCCTTCCTGCCCTAGGCGCTGACACATGCGGCACCTTGGGGAGTGGTTTTCCTATCCTCGCAGCTCTTCTGAGGGATCGTCACATCATTTGTCGCCCAAATGCTGGGGCCCCAGGCTCCCTCCTGAGGGACTGTCAGCGACAGCATCCCGATCCTGGTTTCCAAGGTAACTCTCACCGTGTGTCCATTCCAGCCAACATTCTGAGACCTGTTTGAATTCTTCCCTTGCGTGGAGCCAGTGTCACTTCCCAGAAGCCACTGAATGGAGGGAGGGGCGTCAGTGGAGGGGGGAGGGGCGGCTGGGAGGGGGGGCCCGGCCGGGGTGCAGACATCTCCCCTCAGACCGCTTCTCTCGTGTCTAAGACACGCTGTTCGTAATCAGATGTAACAGCAGCCTGGACGGGAGGCCGGCCTTGCAGTCAGGCTGATGAAGGTTCAAACCCAGGCCGTGTCATTTACCAGCCAAGGGGCTTACACCCTGCGAGCCTGTTTTCTCGTTAGTTTCCTGTAAATGCATACAAGCTCCTCTGTTTCCCTTCCTGAGAGGAATAGCCCTGCCCTCTCTGAAAGGGGCTTCTGATCTCAGGAGGGGTGTGCAGGTTAGCGGGGCCCACTCTCTGAGATCACCTCCCCCACCTCCCGCCCCGCCCCCCTCCGCCGCCCCAGGCATCCTCCTGTCCCGTCCAGAGATGAGACCGTTGCGGCTCAGGGCGAATGAGGGTGAGCTGCGCTCTCTGCTGGCCGAATCAGGAAAGGCGCCGGTGGGCCCTTCGGACGGAGGGAGAGCCCCAGGCTTGGCTGTGGCATTGCCCAACTCTCCTCACCCTGGACAGAAGCCTGAGACGCCGGCTGAGGTAATAGGGAAATAAGGGTCCAGACTCGCCGGCACCCACAGCTTCTGTCCCCCCGAAGCAGGAGTCCTGCCTTCTCTTTGCGCCTGGCCCCTCAGTCTCCCGTGACTTCTCTCCATGTCCTCTCCTGCAGCATCTTAACCTTTTCCAGAAATAGTGCACATCGTGGGAGACGTGTGTGTGGCACAGGGCAGGGGGAGGGGGTGCCCCTTCCCTCCCTCTAATCTCAGTGTCAGCCTGGCCATTGGAGTACGCTGTAACCAGACGCTGGCTGGGGTTCTGCTCTGAGGGCGGCTCCTGCTCAGAGGCAAGTGATTTGCAAATCAAATTGGTGGGGCCAGAACATTCCCTTCCTTAGCTGAGCAGTTTCCAACCAGGGCATGCAAATGCGCCGTCTGGGTATAATGGCCCTTGCGGGGATGGTCGGGGGCACTGCCGGGAGAGATGGAAGGGCCCTCGGCAGGAACACTGACTTAACATTGCCCAGATATCATGAGAAGTGAGGATGACCGGGCCCTGCTCACCCTGCCGCCTCTGTCTCTCCATCCTCTTGCAATTTCTTTCCTCTCTTTCTATCTATCTATCTATATCTATCTATCTATAACTTATTTTTAAAAACACTTTTATTGGAATATAGGTGCCTTATGGAAATCTTCCTGCTATTTCTAGCCCCTAACTTCTAACACTCCCAGAACCTTCTCTCTCTCTCTCAATCCTAATCTCATTTGCTCTCGAGCCCATTCCAAGCTCCAGTCCTCCCACGGCAAAGCCTCTTTGATAGGCAGGCATGGCTGAGGTCCTTCTTAACTCTTCATGTCTGCAAATCCCACTGCCCTCTCCCAGCTCTGCCCCTGCTAACTGTGCGTTTCCCCTTGAGCATCCACCCCTACCCCCACCCACCGTCTCCTCAGCTGGGAGAGGCTGCACTGATCCTGACCTTGAGACGGTCACCAGGATGGATGAGCAGGAAGCGGCTGGGGCACAGCAGTTGCTCAGCAAACACTGTGCCGTTGCCTGAGGAGGTCCTGGCAACGGCTGGGTGGGGAAGGCGGGCAGGTGGCTGTGTTGGGAACCTCTTGTTCCCGTATCCAGTCTGGAGTTGGCACATCCAAGTAGGCCCTGAGCAGCTGTGATGTGTCACAGCATCAGGTACGAAGTCGGTGCTGCTCCAGGGCCTCAGACAGAGCAACCCCGGGGCCGGTTGGTAAGTGCTTCTCTGGACTTAGCAGCCCTGCAGTACTTTGGGTTCGTGGGAAGTGAGGCCCTTTAAAATCTGTGCGTGGAGAGTCACAGGGCAAAGCGGGAAGCAGCTGGGGGTTTTCTAACACATTTACAGCCCCGGGTTCCTCCTTCTCTTGAGCCCGCACTTCACCTGGCACAGACCTGGGCCCCCGCGAATGCTCTCCCCTGGGCCTCGATCTCTCAGCGAAGCTGTTCACTGCTGCTTCATCTCCCATCAGAGAAAAGGGGATGGGCACCTGTCTCCAGGAGTGCGGGGATTGCTGATGCCAGCAACATCCCTGTGAGTTGCTCTGGACAGAGGGTCAGCAGGTGCATGAGGGCCCAGCTCTTTCGGCATCCCGGGGTGATAGGGTCGTGCTTGGAAAAATACGCCACTGGACGCAGTGTGGGCAGCTGTCCAGGAGCATCAGCTTGGGTTTGTCACTTGCTCCCTCCTCCCACAAAGCCAAACAGAAACCATTTGAGTTTACACTAAGCCTCTGTAGCACAGACAGTCTGCATACGAGGGCTCTGTGTTTACACGTTTAGCTGAGTCCGTCCAGTGTCTCTGGCAGAGCCATGGGGCTGGGATGACGGACACAGAGGTGGACGTGTGGTGATGAGAAGCAATCACCCAGGAACGAGCAGAGAAGGTCAGGACGAGGTAGGGGAGGCTGGCCCGGCCCTTGATGGTCGCTGCAACTGCCTGTGGACACAGCCTTTTTCTTCCTGCACCTCGGTTGCCAGGCAGTCAAGTTTGACAGCATGGGTTTTAAGGGGTATGCCAACTGTGATTTGGGGAACCACTGAGAAGCGGAGAGAAAGAAAGTGTGATAAAAAATTACCCAGGGCTACAACCATCAGAACAGGGATCAGGACTGTGGTGTTTTCCATGTGGCAGCATCACATGCTGTGTGCTCTAGCCAAGCCATAACGCCCTCTGGCTAGAGGATTTTTCCTGTGTTTTAGCCTGGAAGCAGGGACTAGACTGTGCCTGGAAGCAAATGAATGGTTTGTGGGTGGACAGGCCTTGTGGGAAGCTCGAGATGCCCCGCAGGGCTGGTGGGTGAGATGCAGGGCTAGGGGACGTAGGGCATGGACTTTGGGCTCAGAGAGTTGCCAGGGGCTTCACTGTTCCCATTTGGAAGATACAGAAACTGAGGCTTAGAAAGGTTTCTGTAACTAGTCCAAAGGCAATGCAGTGGAATTCAAATTCAAGTGCATTTGCCTCTTCTAGCCACTGGATATGGCATCCCTGGGGTGGAAAGAGTAAGGCAAAGTATATGAGTATATGTGCTAAGCTGTCAATTAATTTGCCTGAATGCAAATATGGAGTTTGTTCGCTTAAGGGGTTGAAACTGAGGAGAGGTGTGCAGGTTTTATGGCAAAGAGCTCGGAGAGACAGGTGGATCCCTGAGTGCCCGGCAAGCTGCAGCTGATGACCGAGCTTTTTAAACCCTGAAGCCTGGTAGCTGGGATGCCCTGTTCACTAGCCAGAGGAGAGCTCGGTTCAGGGGATTCTAGAGAAGTGTATGTTTCTAGAGGATGTCCAAGGACTTTCATTCAGGGAAATCCTCCCTGACTCAGCTGGGCTGACCTTCCCAGGGTCCCATGATGAGGCTGACCACATGCTGACCTCCACTCAGGGAGGACTGAGCCCCACCGCCCGGTCACCCCCATCGCCTAGGAGGACACAGATGGAGACCCTGTTCTGTGGCCCTCAGACAATTTCTTGTCACCCACGATCATGTACACAGCCCGGGAGTGAGTTCTGCCCGCTGTCTCCCTAGCGTCCACTTGAGACCTTGAATGCGGTCTTGTGCAGAAACGATGCCCTGAAAGACAGCTCAGGGATTGTGGATGGTGATGGGGTATCAGGGTCATGCTGGGGGGTGGAGGAGAGAGAGGCTGGTCCATCATCCAGCCCCTGCTCTGGCCTCTGTGCCTCACTCTTCTGCAGATCATGGAATTACCTGGGAGAGCGGTCATGGGCCTTAAAGATGCTGGTCCCTCAAGGAAGCTACGCCCAAAGTCATTGTCCCCCTGGCTCATGCCCCAGCTGTGACAGAGCAGACACTCTCCGTTCCTGGCATGTGACTCTTCTTCTCAATTTGACATATAGTTGATAAACAAAGATCTGTTAATTTCTCCTGTACAGCAAAGTGATCAGTTATACACACACACACACACACACATGCATATATATATATATGTGTGTGTGTGTATATATATATATATATATATATATATATATATATATATATATACACATCCTTTTTTATTTAAATATTCTTTTACATTTGACATATTGAGCCAAGCACTTTCCGAGTGGTTAGCGCCGTCCCTTTATTGACCAGACTGAGAGCTAAAGTCCAAGATCCCCAAGACAGAGGGACCCATCAGCAAAGGGCTCCAGGAGCTCACACCTGCCGGCTCTCTAGGTTAAGCAGGAAGTTGAGGGGAGGTCAAATCTGAGCAAAGAGCACAATTCCTCACTTTGCAATGGTACACCCTCGGAAAAGGCAGTGCCAGCAAAGCCTTGCTCGGGCATTCCCACTGTTAGGGATCCTGCCACACTTATATGCCTGCACAGGAAATTTTATTCAGCAAAGTTCCCAGTGTTTCGCGATCGTCTCCCTTCGCAGCTACAATACTGCAGGGATTTATGTTTGCTTTTAACTATAATAGGTGGCCGTGCCTACAAAAGAAGGCTTTTTCCCTTCGGAAGCTTGGATCCTGCTGTCTTAGGGGATGCTTGCAAAACCCTGAAATTGCACAGTTTCTATCCTTTTCCGGTACGCCTGTGTAGGAAGCGAATATTTTTGCCTGAGAAACAGGTTCTTGCAACTCTGAAGGAGAGATAATTCCACCGCCGACGTTCCTCCTGGGAAACCTCAAGGCGACCCATAGCCCCAGAGTAGTGTCTAAATTTTCACAGCGGAAGT